>NW_028147267.1:0-18996 GCF_008360975.1 Lichenostomus cassidix | reverse complement strand
TTTTAGGGTCAAACCTCCCATTTTTGGGGTCAAACCTTCCATTTTTGGGGTCAAACCTTCCATTTTTGGGGTCAAACTTTCCATTTTCAGTGTTGATTTTGGGGTCAAACCTTCCATTTTCGGGGTCAAACTTTCCATTTTCGGGGTTGATTTTTGGGGTCAAACCTTCCAGTTTCAGTTTTTGGGGTCAAACCTTCCATTTTCAATGTTGATTTTGGGGTCAAACCTTCCATTTTCAGAGCCAATTTTGGGGTCAAACCTTCCATTTTTGGGGTCAAACTTTCCATTTTCAGTGTTGATTTTGGGGTCAAACCTTCCATTTTCAATGTTGATTTTGGGGTCAAACCTCCCATTTTCAGTTTTTGGGGTCAAACCTTCCATTTTCAGAGCCAATTTTGGGGTCAAACCTCCCATTTTTGGGGTCAAACCTTCCATTTTCAGTGTTGATTTTGGGGTCAAACCTTCCATTTTTGGGGTCAAACCTTCCATTTTCAGTTTTTGGGGTCAAACCTTCCATTTTCAGAGCCAATTTTGGGGTCAAACCTTCCATTTTTGGGGTCAAACCTTCAATTTTCAGGTTGGGAAGCTCTGAGCTCGGGAAATAAACCCCAAAATCAATCAAATCAACCCCGAAATGAAATCAAATAAACTCAAAATTTAGAGCACAATCCTCCCCACCAACCAACCCAGAAAATCCTTTAAAAAATAATTTAAAAAACCTTAAAATACCTAAAAAGGACTAAAAAACTCTTTAAAAACCTCCAAAAAAAAACAAAAAATTTAAAAAACCTAAAAAATTTTTAAAACCAAAAAACCCTAAAAACCTAAAAACCAAAACCTAAAAATAAAACCAAAAAATTAGAAAACCTTAAAAAACCTAAAAAAACTAAAAACCAAAAACAAACAAAACCCAAAAAACTAAAAACATTAAAAAACCTAAAAAGTCCCCCCAAAACTAAAACCCCAAAAACCTAAAAATTTTAAAAATAAAAAACCAAAAACCCCATAAAAAACTAAAAAAATTAAAAACCAAAAAATTAAAACCAAGAAAACCCCCCAAAAAACCCGAAAAAAAATTTTAAAAAACAACAAAAAAACCCTAAAAAACCCTAAAAAAAACCCAAAAAAACCCCTCAAAAACCCTAAAAACCCCAAAAAACCTAAAAAAAAAATTTAAAAAACCCCCAAAAATTTTTAAAAACCCCAAAAAATTAAAAAACTCTAAAATTACCCTATAAAACCCTATAAAAACCCCAAAATTCGGGTGGCAGGTGGCGGTTGCAGCCCAGAGCTTTTCCCTTCCCTTTTCCCGTCACGTGAATAATGAAATAATGAATGTGAAGTGAAATGAGAGATGGGTTGGGATGGCAGAGAGAGGAGAGATCTGCCCCAGGCTGGGCTGGAAAACAGACCGAGAGAGGAAAGGGAAAAAATTAAATACAGAGAGAGAAAAAATAGAGAGAAAATAGAGAGAAAAATAGAGAAAAAATAGAGAGAAAAAAGGGAGAAAAGTAAATAAAATAGAGAGAAAAAATAGAGAGAAAATAGAAAAAAAAAAAAAAAAAAAAAAAAAAAAAAAAAAAGAGAAAAAATAGAGAAAAAATAGAGAGAAAAAACGGGAAAATTAAATAAAATAGAGAGAAAAAAATAGAGAAAAAATAGAGAAAAAAAATAGAGAGAAAAAAATAGAGAGGAAAAAGAGAGAGAAAAAATAGTGAGAAAAAAAGGGGAAAATTAAATAAAATAGAGAGAAAAAATAGAGAAAAAAATAGAGAAAAAAAATATAGAGAAAAAAAGAGAGAGAAAAATAGTGAGAAAAAAAGGGGAACAAATAAAATGAGAGAGAAAAAAATAGAAAAAAATAGAGAGAAAATAAGAGAGAAAAAAGGGAGAAAATGAAATAAAATAGAGAGAGAAAATAGAGAGAAAAATAGAGAGAAAAATAGAGAGAAAAATAGAGAGAAAAATAGAGAGAAAAAAAGGGGGAAATGAAATAAAATAGAGAGAAAAAAATAATAGAGAGAAAAAAATAGAGAGAAAAAGGGGGAAAAATGAAATAAAATAGAGAGGAAAAATAGAGAAAAAAAAGAGAGGAGAAATAGAGAGAAAAGGGAGAGAGGAGGAGAGAAAGAGGAGGGGAAGAGAAAAAAAAATTAAAAATTGAGAGAATAAAAAAGACAGAGAAGGGAGAGAAAGAGGAGGAGAGAAAGGAGAGGCGAGAAGGGAAAAAATGTTAAAAAAATAAAGAAAAAAAGAGAGAAAAAAGGGAGAGAAGGGAGGGGAGAGAAGAGAGAAAAAAATTTTAAAATAGAGAGTAAAAGAGGAAAAAGGGAGAGAAAAAGGAGAGAAGGGAAAAAATAATTTAACAAATAGAGAGGAAAGAAAAGAGAGAGAAAAGGGAGAGAAAGAGGAGGAGAAAGTTAAAAAATAGAGAGAGAGAAAAAAAGAAAGAGAGAAGAAAGGGAGAGAAAGAGGAGGAGAGAAAAGGAGGGGAGAGGCGAGAAGGGAAAAAATGTTTTAAAAAATAGAGAGAAAAAAAAGAGAGAGAAAAGGGAGAGGAAGAGGAGGAGGAGAGAAAAGAGAGGAGAAGCGAGAAGAGAAAAAAAAAGTTAAAAAGTAGAGAGAGAAAAAAAAAGAGGAAAAAGGGAGAGAAAGAGGAGGAGGAGAGAGGAGGGAAGGGAAAAAATCTTAATAGTAGAGAGAAAGAAAAAAAAAGAGATAAAAGGGAGAGGAGGAGAGAAAGGAGGAGAGAGGCCAGAAGAGGAAAAAAAATAGAGAGAAAAAAGGGAGAGAAGGAGGAGGAGAGAAAGGAGAGGAGAAGCGAGAAGAGAAAAAAAATAGAGAGAAAAAAAAGAGGAAAAAGGGAGAGCAAGAGGAGGAGAGAAAGAGGAGGAGAGAAAGGTGAGGAGAGGCGAGAAGGGAGAAAAAATTCTTAAAAAATACAGAGAAAAAAAGAGAGAAAAAAAGAGAGAAAAAAAGAGAGAAAAAAGGGTGAGTAAGAGGAGGAGGAGAGAGGCGAGAAGGGAGAAAAAAAAAAAAAAAATAGAGAGAAAAAGAGAAAAAAGGGAGAGAAAGAGGAGGAAAAAAAGGAGAGGAGAAGCGAGAAGGAAAAAAACTAAAAAAAAATAGAAAAAAAGGGAGAGCAAGAGGAGGAGGAGAGAAAGGAGAGGAGAGGCGAGAAGAGAAAAAAAATAGAGAGAAAAAAAAGAGAGAAAGGAGGAGGAGAGAGGCGAGAAGGGAAAAAATAGAGAGAAAAAAAGAGAGAAAAGGGAGAGCAAGAGGAGGAGGAGAAAAAGGAGAGGAGAGGAGAAGCGAGAAGAGAAAAAAAAATAGAGAGAAAAAAAAAGAGAGAAAGGAGGAGGAGGAGAGAGGCCAGAAGGGAAAAAAATAGAGAGAAAAAAAAGAGAGAAAGAAGAGGAGGAGGGGAGAGGCGAGAAGGGAAAAAAATAGAGAGAAAAAAAGAGAGAAAAAAGGGAGAGGAAGAGGAGGAGGAGAGAAAGGAGAGGAGAAGCGAGAAGAGAAAAAAAAAACCAACAAGAGAGAAAGAAGAGGAGGAGGAGGAGGAAGGCGAAGAGCAGCAGCAGCTCCATCAGAGCACCGCCAGGAGCGCCGAGAGAGGAGCTGGCAATTCCCGAATTCCCGAATTTCCTGCCGCTGGAGCCACCGCTGTGAGTAGCTGGGAATTTTCCCGAATTTGTGTGAGGAGTTGGGAATTCCCGAATTTGTGTGAGGAGTTGGGAATTCCCGAATTTGTGTGAGGAGTTGGCAATTCCCGAATTTGTGTGAGGAGTTGGCAATTCCCGAATTTCCGAGCGCTAGTTTGGTGTGAGTAGCTGGGAATTCCTGAATTGGTGTGAGTAGTTGGGAATTTTCCCAAATTTCCGAGCTCTGGGTCAGTGTGAGGAGCTGGGAATTCCTGAATTTGTGTGAGGAGTTGGGAATTTCCGAATTTCCTAGCGCTGGGCTGCAGTGAGGGGTTGGGAATTCCCGAATTTCCTGGCGCTGGGTTGGTGTGAGGAGTTGGGAATTCCATAATTTATGTGAGGAGTTGGCAATTCCCGAATTTCCGAGCGCTGGATCCACCGCTGTGAGTAGCTGGGAATTTTCCCGAATTTCCGAGCGCTAGTTTGGTGTGAGGAGTTGGGAATTCCTGAATTTGTGTGAGGAGTTGGGAATTTCCGAATTTCCGAGCTCTGGGTCGGTGTGAATAGTTGTGAATTCCCGAATTCCTGAATTTCCGAGCGCTGGGTCGGTGTGAGTAGCTGAGAATTCCCGAATTTCCTGGCGCTGCAGTGAGTAGTTGGGAATTCCCGAATTTCCGAGCGCTGGTTTTAAGCGTATTTTTTCCTAATTTAAAGTCATTTTTTTGCTGGTTTTAAGCGTATTTTTTCCTAATTTAAAGTCTTTTTTTTTGCTTGTTTTAAACCCGTTTTTGCCAATTTAAACCCATTTTTGGTCAATTTAATCCCATTTTTTTGCTGGTTTGAAACTCGTTTTGGCCAATTTGAACCCGTTGGGCTGCGGTGAGGAGTTGGGAATTCCCGAATTTCCGAGCCCTGGGCTGTGTGAATAGTTGGGAATTCCCGAATTTCCGAGCCCTGGTTTGGTGTGAGGAGTTGTTGGGAATTCCCGAATTTCCTGGCGCGGAGCTCGAGATGAATTTCTAGTTTGTTATGAATGTTATTGTCGCGCAAGGTGACAAATCCTCTCTGCATTTCCTCTCTGCATTCCCTGCCGCTGCTCATTCCCCGCGCGGGGCTGAGAGGGTTTATAGCCAGAGAGGAATTACAGATTTTGGGGATATTCCTCTTCATTTGGATTTTTTCTCATTTTTTTCCACCCCTCCCTCCTTGATTTATTACCGTAAACATGTCAGCGGCGAGTCTCATTGAGATTTTGGGGATATTCCTCTCAATTTATATTTTTTCCTTTTTTTTCCACTCCTCCTTCCTTGATTTATTACAACAAACATGTCAGCGGCGAGTTTCATTGAGATTTTTTAGGAATATTCCTCCCTCAATTTCTTTTTTTTTCTCTTTTTTTCCTCTTTTTCCCATCCCTCCTTTGTTGATTTATCACACCAACCATGTCAGCGGCGAGTCTCATTGAGATTTTTAGGAATATTCCTCTCTCCCTCTCTCGATTTCTTTTTTTCCCTCTTTTTTTCCTTTTTTTTCTCTTTTTTCCCTCCCTCCTTTGTTGATTTATTACAACAAACATGTCAGCGGCGCCTTTCATTGATATTTTTTAGGAATATCCCTCCCAATTTCTTTTTTACTCTTCTTTTCCCACTCCTCCTTTCTTGATTTATCACAACAAACATGTCAGCGGCGCATCTCATTGATATTTTCTAAGAATATTCCTCTCTCCTCCTCTCCATTTGTATTTTCCCCTTTTTTCCCACCTCTCCTTCCTTAATTTATTACTCCAAACATGTCAGCGGCGCATTTCATTGAGATTTTTTGGGAATATCCCTCTCAAATTTTTTTCCCTCTCCTTTTTCCCTCCCTCCTTTGTTGATTTATCACAACAAACATGTCAGCGGCGAGTCTCATTGAGATTTTGGGGATATTCCTCTTAATTTAGATTTTTCTCTCTTTTTTTCCATCCCTCCCTCCTTGATTTATCACACCAAACATGTCAGCGGCGAGTCTCATTGAGATTTTTTAGGAATATTCCTCCCTCAATTCCTTTTTTTTCTCTTTTTTTTCCTTTTTTTTCCACCCCTCCTTTGTTGATTTATCACAACAAACATGTCAGCGGCGCCTTTCATTGATATTTTTTAGGAATATCCCTCTCAAATTTTTTTTTCTCTCCTTTTTCCACTCCTCCTTTCTTGATTTATCACACCAACCATGTCAGCGGCGCTTCTCATTGATATTTTCTAAGAATATTCCTCTCCTCCTCTCCATTTGTATTTTCCCCTTTTTTCCCACCTCTCCTTCCTTAATTTATTACTCCAAACATGTCAGCGGCGCATTTCATTGAGATTTTTTTGGGAATATCCCTCTCAAATTTTTTTTTTCTCTCTTTTTTTCCCTCCCTCCTTTGTTGATTTATCACAACAAACATGTCAGCGGCGAGTCTCATTGAGATTTTGGGAATATTCCTCTCTCCCTCTCTCGATTTCTTTTTTTTCCTCTTTTTTTCCTTTTTTTTCCTCCTTTTTTCCTTTTTTTTCCTCTTTTTTTCCCTCCCTCCTTTGTTGATTTATTACAACAACCATGTCAGCGGCGAGTCTCATTGAGATTTTTTAGGAATATTCCTCTCTCCCCCTCTCGATTGCTTTTTTCCCTCTTTTTTTCCTTTTTTTCCCCTTTTTCCCCACCCCTCCTTTGTTGATTTATCACAACAAAGGTGTCAGCTGCTCTTCCATTGATATTTTTTAGGAATATTCCTCTCAATTTTTTTTTTTCTCTCTTTTTCCCTCCCTCCTTTGTTGATTTATCACAACCACCATGTCAGCGGCGAGTCTCATTGATATTTTTCGGGAATATCCCTCTCGATTTATTTTTTTCTCTTTTTTTCCCACCGCTCCTTTGTTGATTTACTACTCCAAACATGCCAGCGGCGAGTCTCATTGAGATTTTCTATAAATATTCCTCTCTCCCTCTCAATTTCTTTTTTTTTTCTCTTTTTTCCCCTCCCTCCTTTGTTGATTTATCACAACAACATGTCAGCTGCGCTTCCAGTGAGATTTTTTAGGAATATCCTCTCGATTTTTTTCCTCTTTTTTTCCACTCCTCCTTCCTTAATTTATTACTCTAAACATGTCAGCGACGCGTTTCATTGATATTTTCAGGAATTCCCTCTCTCCTCCCAACATTTTTTTATTTTTTCCCTTTTTTTCCCTCCTTCCTTTGTTGATTTATCACACCAAACATGTCAGCGGCGAGTCTCATTGAGATTTTCTAAGAATATTCCTCTCTCCCCCTTTCAATTTATATTTTTCCTTTTTTTTTTCCACCTCTCCTTCCTTGATTTATCACCCCAACCATGCCAGCGGCGCTTCCATTGAGATTTTTAGGAATATTCCTCCCTTAATTTCTATTTTTCTCTTTTTTTTCTCTTTTTTTCCCACTCCTCCTTCCTTAATTTATTACTCCAACCATGTCAGCTGAGCTTTAATTGTTATTTTTCAGGAATTCCCTCTCTCCTCCCAACATTTTTATATTTTTTTTCCTTTTTTCCCTCCCTCCTTCCTTGATTTATCACAACAACTATGTCAGCTGCGCTTTCATTGTTATTTTTTTAGGAATTCCCTCTCTCCTCCCAACATTTTTTTATTTTTTCTCTTTTTTTCCCTCCCTCCTTTGTTGATTTATCACCCCAACCATGTCAGCGACGCTCCCATTGATATTTTTAAGGAATTCCCTCTCTCCTCCCAACATTTTTTTTATATTTTTCCCCTTTTTTTCCCCTTTTTTCCCCCTTTTTCCCCTTTTTTCCCCTTTTTTCCCCTTTTTTCCCCCTTTTTTCCCCCTTTTTTCCCTTCTCCCTTTTTCTCCCCTTTTTCCCCTTCCCTTTTCCCTTTTTCCCCCTTTTTCCCCTTTCTTTTTCCCTTTTTCCCCTTTTTTCCCCTTTTTCCCCTTTTTCCCCTTTTTCCCTTTTCCCCTTTTTTTCCTTTTCCCCTTTTCTCCTCTCTTTTTCCCCTTTTTCCCCTTTTTTTTCCCTTTCCCCCCTTTTCCCCCTTTTTCCCCCCTTTTTTCCCTCCCTCCCTCGCTGATTTATCACCGCCGCTCCCTCTCAGTGTGCATTCATCACCACCTCGCCCCTTTTCTGAGCTAATTCGCCATAAATCACATTTTTTTTTCGCTCTCCGCTCGCCGCGCCGAGCAGCGCTGATGGTTTTAGGAGCTCCGAACTGCTCCGCGCTCGAGGATTTCACATTCCCAACCCCAAATCTCAACCCTTTGCGCCTCGAGGCCTTCAATTAACGGCCGTAATTAGCAATTAAGGAGAGATTTGTAGGAATTTGGGGAAAAGCCTCGGCGGTGGAGGAACCTGGAGAGCTGAAAAATCGGATTTACGGCTCGGGATGGAGAGTTGAGATTCCCTTGATGGACTGGGAGTTGGTTTTTTACTGTAAAAATCTGGTTTTTTTCAAGTTTTTTTCTTTTTCCTGGTGATTTTCAAGCGGAATTTGGGGTTTAAAAATGAAAATTAAATTAATTATTGGGAGGTTGAAGGGATAGAGAGCTGAGCTTCCCTCGGTGGAAGGGAAGTTCTTTTTTTACTCTAAAAATCTGGGGTTTTTAAAGTTTTTTTCTTTTTCCTGGTGATTTTAAAGCGGAATTTGGGGTTTTGAAAATGAGAATAAAATTAATTATTGGGAGGTTGAAGGGATGGAGAGCTGAGCTTCCCTCGGCGGATGGGAAATTAGTTTTTTTCCTGTAAAAATCTGTTTTTTAAAAGTTTTTTTTCTTTTTCCTGGTGATTTTAAAGCGGAATTTGAGGGTTTGAAAATGAAAATAAAATTAATTAATGGGAGGTTGAAGGGATTGTGAGCTGAGCATCCCTTGATGGACTGGAAGTTAGTTTTTTTTCCTGGTTTTATTTAAAAAAAAAGCAGGAATCCTTTAAAATCTTGGTGATTTTCAAGCGGAATTTTGGGGTTTTGAAATGCAAACAAAATTAATTCTTGGGAGGTTGAAGGAGTTCTGCTCGGTTTGCCTGTCGAGCCCAGAATTTGGGGTTTGAAAGTGAAAATTAAATTAATTAATTGGTTTGCCCATCGAGCCCAGAATTTGGGGTTTGAAAATGCAAATTAAATTAATTAACTGGTTTGCCCATCGAGCTCAGAACAATGAGGTGACATCACTTTGTCCCCAGAATCTCAGAAAAGGGGAAAAAACCGAATTTTGGGGATTTTTCTGAGGTTTTGGGTGGATTTTCAGACTGGGATGAGGCTGAGGATGGAATTGGGAAAGTGAAATCCTGAGGATGGATTTTCTCATCCGGAGATCGGTTTGGGATTGAGCTCGGGGAAAACAGATCCGAGGGGAAAATGAGAGGAAAATGGGTTTAAAAAGCAGGAAAAATGGGCTTGAAAAACAGGGGAAAATGGGCTTGAAAAGAGAAAAAATTGGGCTTGAAAAGAGAAAAAATTGGGCTTGAAAAGAGAAAAAAATGGGCTTGAAAAGAGAAAAAAATGGGCTTGAAAAGAGAAAAAATTGGGCTTGAAAAGAGAAAAAATTGGGCTTGGAAAGAGCAAGAAATGGGCTTGAGAACAGCGAAAATGGGCTTGAAAAAAGAGCAAAAATTTGGCTTGAAAGCCAGCAAAAAATGGGTTTCAAACTAGGAAAAATGGGCTTAAAAGCATCAAAAACTGGGCTTGAAAACAGCAAAAATTTGGCTTAAAAACCAGCAGAAAAAGGCTTAGAACAGGCAAAATGGGCTTAAAAACCAACAAAAAATGGGCTTGAAAACAGCAGAAATGAGTTTAAAACCGGCAAAAAATGGGATTAAATTGGCCAAAAATGGGTTTAAAACCAGCAAAAAATGGGTTTAAATTGGCCAAAACGGGTTTAAAACCGCCAAAAAATGACTTAAAATCGGCCAAAAATGGGTTTAAATTGGCAAAAACGGGTTTAAATTGGCCAAAATGCGCTTGAAACCAGCAAAAAGTGCCTTTAAATCGGCCAAAAATGGGTTTCAAACCAGCAAAAAATGGGATTAAATTGGCAAAAACCGGCTTAAAACCAGCAAAAAATGCCTTTAAATTGGCAAAAACGGGTTTCAAACCAGCAAGAAATGCCTTTAAATCGGCCAAAAATGGGTTTAAATTGGTCAAAATGCGCTTAAAACCAGCAAAAAAAAGCCTTTAAATCGGCCAAAAATGGGTTTAAATTGGCCAAAAATGCCTTTAAATCGGCCAAAAATGGGTTTAAATTGGCCAAAAATGCCTTTAAATCGGCAAAAAATGCCTTTAAATCGGCCAAAAATGGGTTTTAATTGGCCAAAAATGCCTTTAAATCGGCAAAAAGTGCCTTTAAATCGGCCAAAAATGGGTTTAAATTGGCCAAAAATGCCTTTAAATCGGCAAAAAATGCCTTTAAATCGGCCAAAAATGGGTTTAAATCGGCCAAAACGCGCTTAAAACCACCAAAAAATACCTTTCGATGGCCAAAACCGGGTTTCAAACCCGCAAATTTTGGTTTCAAAGCCCCCAAACCCTGCCGGGACAACAAAACCCCTCCGGAAAAATCCGAATCTCGGCGGCCGCAGCCGTTTCAGATTTCGAGGGTTTGCTCTGGGTTTCGATTTCGCTTGGGATTTCGTTTCTGATTTCTGGATTTCGTGATTTCGATTTCGCGGTTTCGATTTCGGGATTTCGGGATTTCGGGGTTTCGGGATTTCGGGATTTCGGGGTTTCGGGGTTTCGGGGTTTCGGGGTTTCGGGATTTCGGGATTTCGGGGTTTCGGGGTTTCGGGGTTTCGGGATTTCGGGGTTTCGGGATTTCGGGATTTCGGGGTTTCGGGGTTTCGGGATTTCGGGGTTTCGGGATTTCGGGATTTCGGGATTTCGGGGTTTCGGGGTTTCTCTCGGCGCGGTGCGAGCGGCAGAGCAGAGGGAGGAGCGGCTGAGGTTTGCTTTGAAATATTTCCCCAAAACCCGCCGCGCGCCGAGCCGATAAACCTGCCAGCCCAGCCGAGATTAAATGCTCGCTGAGGATTCTCCGGGTGAGAATTCCCCTTGGTTTTTTTTTTAATTTTATTTATTTCTTTTCCCTCCCCCTCCTCTCTCTCGCTGTGGGTTTTTTCTCGCTGGTTTGGCTCTGATCTGCCTGCCGGGGGAGATCGCGGAGGGAGGAGGAGAGAGGAGAAGAGAGGATTTCGTGAAATATTCGGGGAGATGGCGATGGGGTGAGGAGGATGAGGATGAGGATGAGGATGAGGAAGAGGATGAGGAGGATGAGGAGGATGAGGATGAGGAGGAGGATGAGGAGGAGGAGGAGGAGGATGAGGATGAGGAGGACGAGTTGCTCTGGCAGAGCTCGGAGTTCGCTCGGGTTGGGGATTGGAGTGGAGCGGAGAGGAGATTGCCTTTGGTTTAGTTGATTCGCTGCCGTTTGCTTGTTTTGTTCTTTCTTTCTTTCTTTCTTTCTTTCTCTCTCGGAGATCTCCTCGTTCCCTTTTGTTTAGTTGATTCGCTGAGGTTTGGTTGCTTATTTTCTTTCTTTCTTTCGTCCTTTCTTTTGCTCTCTTTCTCTTTCTCTCTTTCTTACTCTCTTTCTTTCTTTCTCTCTTCCTCTCTTCTTTTCTCTTTCTCTCTTTCTTTCTCTTCCTTTCTCTCTTTCTCTCTCTTTTTCTCTTTCTCTCTTTCTCTCTCTCCCTCTTTTCCTTTCTTTCTGTTTTCCTCTTTTTCTTTCTTTCTTTTTCTCTCTTTCTCTATTTCTTTCTCCCTCTCTTTCTCCCTCTCTTTTTCTTTTTTTTTCTATCTCTTTTTCTGTCTCTTTTTCTCTTTCTTTCTTTTTCTCTTTCTTTCTCTCTCTTTTTCTTTCTCTCTCTCCCTCTTTTTCTCTTTTTCTTTCTTTCCTTTTCCCTCTCTCTCTCTCTCTCTCTCTCACACTAATCAATCCATTTCTATATTTTAATAATTTCTCTGTCCGGCGAGCAGAGGATCCGCGGCAGTGAGCTGAGATCAAACTGTCCTGATCCTCTGTCCTGCCAGCTCTTAAATCAACCGCCGCGCTTTGCTTTGTGCCACTGTCCCCTCGATTGTCACCCTCGGGGCCTCGGGGTCACTGCGACACCGACCGACCCGCGCTGGGGACACTGGGACACCGACCGGGGACACTGTGACACTGTGACACTGTGACACTGTGACACTGTGACACTGTGACACCGACCGACCCGCGCTGGGGACACTGGGACACCGACCGGGGACACTGTGACACTGTGACACTGTGACACTGTGACACCGACCGGGGACACTGTGACACTGTGACACTGTGACACCGACCGGGGACACTGTGACACTGTGACACCGACCGACCCGGGGCTGGGGACACTGTGACACCGACCGGGGACACTGCGACACACTGTGACACCGACCGGGCTGGGGACACTGTGACACTGACCGGGGACAGTATGACACACTGTGACACCGACCGGGCTGGGGACACTGTGACACTGACCGGGGACACTGTGACACCGACTCGGGCTGGGGACACTGTGACACTAACCGGGCTGGGGACACTATGGGACACTGTGACACCGACCGGGCTGGGGACAGTGTGACACTGTGGGGAAGGTGCGGAGACCCCAAAATCCCCCTGGTGACAAGAGAATTGCAACCAGAGCTGGAACCGGAGCTCAGCTCGGGGTGACAACCCCAGAGTGCCGCGGGAACCCCAAAACCGGGAGGGGACACGGAGCAGGGACAGAACCCCAAAACAAACAGGGAGGGGACACGGAGCAGGGACAGAACCCCAAAACCGGGAGGGGACACAGAGCAGGGACAGAACCCCAAACTGCCGGGAGGGGACACGGAGCAGGGACAGAACCCCAAAACAGGGAGGGGACACAGAGCAGGGACAGAACCCCAAAACCGGGAGGGGACACAGAGCAGGGACAGAACCCCAAAAGTGCGGGAGAAACCGTGCAGAGACCCCAAATCGCGATAGGATTCGGACTTGGGGACACGAGGGGACACAGAGCAGGGACAGAACCCCAAAACCGGGAGGGGACGCAGAGCAGGGACAGAACCCCAAACTGCAGGGGAAATCTTGGAGAGATCCCAGACAGTGATAGGATCGGGATTTGGGGACAGGAGGGGACACAGAGCAGGGACAGAACCCCAAAACTCGAGGGGGAAACCTTTCAGAAACCCCAAAACTCGAGGGGGAAACCTTGCAGAAACCCCAAATGGTGATAGGATCCGGATTTGGGGTCAGAGCCAGAAGGGCACCCAGAACAGGGAAGGAGCCCCAAAACTCTAGGAGAAAATCTTACAGAAACCCCAAAACTCGAGGGGAAATCTTTCAGAAACCCCAAATGGCCATAGAATCCGGATTTGGGGCCAGAAGGGGACAGAAGTGACCCCAAACCGGACAGAAACCCCAAAACTCGAGGGGAAATAGTGCAGAGCTCCCAAAACTCCAGGGGAAAACCTTGTAGAGACCCCAGATGGCGATAGGATCGGGATTTGGGGACAGAAGGGGACAGTGACCCCACACCGGGCAGAACCCCAAAACTCGAGGGGAAAAATTTCAGAAACCCCAAAACTCTAGGAGGAAATCTTTCAGAAACCCCAAATGGCGATAGGATTGGGATTTGGGGACAGAAGGGGGACAGAAGTGACCCCAAAGGGGACAGAAGTGACCCCAAGCCGGACAGTGACCCCAAACCGGACAGTGACCCCAAAGGGGACAGAAGTGACCCCAAACAAGCGGGTTTGGGGCTCTGGGCTGGGCAAGCAGAGCTGCAGTGACACCAAACCTCTCCGAGGAGATTTTTGGGGAGAAATCCCAAATTTTCCGCACCGGAGAGGAGTTGGTTTGGAGCTGGGATGGGAATTCCCGACCCCGAGTAACCTCCGAGTAACCTCCGAGTAACCTCTGAGTAACCTCAGTGTAACCTCTCCCTCCCCCAGCTCCTCTAACCTCATTTTTCTCTATTTTTAGAGCATTTTAAATCCGTTTTTCATAGTTATTTAATGTTTTTAATCGTTTTTTTGAACCGTCTATAAAGTTTCTTCATTAACTCGCCGAAAATGAGATTTTTTTGTTATTTTCTGCTCGATATTGGGGGCTGGGAGAGGAGAATTGGCTCTTTTCGAGCTGCTCTGCCATCGATTTCTGGGCAATCCGGTGATTTATTTGTGGTTTTTTCTCTCCTGTCATCTTCTCCCAAAGGCTTCAGCTCGAAAAAAATCCCAATTTCTTATTTTTCCCCTTTTTTTTATTCCCGGAAATTAAATAATTAGCACCCTAAATACGAATTTATCGGGAGAAATTCGGAATTCATTATTTTAAATCACAGCCTGGGAAGCAAGAGTGGAAAAAACGAGGAAAAAGCAGAATTTTGGGTTTTTCCCAGATTATTTTTCCCCCTTTTTTTGGGGTGTTTTCCCCCGAAATGAGCTCTGAAGCAGAATTTTCTCAACCGAAACCCAAATCCCTCCAATCCTAACCTTTTTATTTTGAATTATTTTGAATTATTTTTTAATTATTTTGAATTATTTCTAAACTATTTTGAATTATTTTGAATTATTTTGAATTATTTTGAATTATTTTGAATTATTTTCGAATTATTTTCGAATTATTTTCGAATTATTTCGAATTATTTCGAATTATTTCGATATATTTTGAATTATTTCGAATTATTTTGAATCATTTCGAATCATTTCGAATTATTTCCATGTTTCCAACCCGGAGGCAAACACGCGGAGAGACAAAAGGCAAAACCTCAGCTGCCAAACAGAGAGAAAAAAACCCAAAAAAAAACCGTTTGGAAGGAGCTGAGAGGTTTTTTCCCTTTGAACTTTTCCATTTTTTTTCCCTTTTCCACGCCGGGAGGAGGAGAAAAGAGAAGAAATCCAAAGGCGCCGAGAGAGTTTCGACATTTCCCATGAAAAACGAGGCGAGAAATCAGAGCGATTTGGCTTTTTTTGGGGTTTTTTTTGGGGGTTTTTTTGGGTTTTTTTTTCCTTTTTTCGGTTTTTTTTCCCTTTTTTTAGGTTTTTTTTCCCCTTTTTTCGGTTTTTTTCCCTTTTTTAAGGTTTTTTTCCCCTTTTTTTCGGTTTTTTTCCCTTTTTTTTCGGTTTTTTTCCCTTTTTTTTCGGTTTTTTCCCTTTTTTTCGGTTTTTTTCCCCTTTTTTCGGTTTTTTTCCCTTTTTTTCGTTTTTTTTCCCTTTTTTTCGGTTTTTTTTTCCCCTTTTTTTCGGGTTTTTTCCCTTTTTTTCGTTTTTTTTCCCTTTTTTTAGGTTTTTTTTTCCCTTTTTTTAGGTTTTTTTTCCCTTTTTTTAGGTGTTTTTTCCCTTTTTTTAGGTTTTTTTCCCTTTTTTTAGTTTTTTTTTCCCTTTTTTCTCACTTCCCTCCTTTGTTTTTGGCTCGGCCGGGAGGGAGTGGTTTGGGAGAAAAATCCCAACTGGTTTTTCTCTTTTTTTTTCTCCTCTTTTTGGTGCCAAATCGGCGATTTTTGGGGCAGAGAGGGGACAGGAGGAAGCTGGCAAACGAATCGCGACATGTCGCGACAGGGATTTCCCAGCAGGGTGATTTTATTTGGGATATAATTCCATTTTTCCCACCAATTCCCGGCAGGATTTGGGTTGAAAATCCCAAAATTCCAACTCCGCTTTCCTTCTCTCCTCTCCGAGCCAAAACCGAGATAAAAAACCTCCAAAAATCCCAAATATTCCATGAAAAAAGCCAAATTTAATCCGATTTCTCTCGCGGCTCGAGGGGAGAAAAAAATCCCAAATCCTGCAGGTTTCGAGGAACTTTTCCTCCTTTTCCTTTCCTCGATTTTTTTCCCATTTTCTGCCTTTTTTTTTGGGTGGTTTTTGGGGTTTTTGGGGATTTTTTTTGGTTTTCTGGGGGTTTTTTGGGGTTTTTTGGGGGATTTTTTTTGTTTGTTTTTTGGGATTTTTTGGGGTTTTTTTTTTTTGTTTTGGGATTTTTTGTTTTTTGGGGTTTTGGGGTTTTTGGTTTTTGGGGTTTTTGGGGGATTTTTTGGTTTTTAGGGGTTTGGTTTTTTTTTTTGGTTTTGGGATTTTTTTGGGGTTTTTGGAATTTTTTGGTTTTTGGGTTTTTGGTTTTTTTGTTTTTTGGGTTTTTTGTGGATTTTTTGCGGTTTTTTTGGGTTTTTTGCGGTTTTTTTTGGTTTTTTGTGGATTTTTTGGTTTTTTTTCCCCTTTTCCAGCCATCTGGAATCAATTTCCCGAGGTGACACAAGCGGCCGATTCCTACTGGCTCAGAAAAAATGGGGGAAAAAAGCGAAATAAATCCGTTTGGTTTCCTTGTTCTCTCTGCTCCTCATAGCGACTTTCAGAAAAGATCTTTAGGAAAAGAGAAACAACTCGAAAGGAGGAAAAAGGGATTGGGGAGGTGGAGATTTAATTTGGATTTTTTTCCTCTTTTTTTCCTCTTTTTTTCCTCTTTTTTTCCTCTTTTTTTCCTCTTTTTTTCCTCTTTTTTTCCTCTTTTTTTCCTCTTTTTTTCCTCTTTTTTTCCTCATTTTTTCCTCATTTTTTCCTCATTTTTTCCTCATTTTTCCCTCATTTTTCCCTCATTTTTCCCTCATTTTTCCCTCTTTTTTTCCTCTTTTTTTCCTCTTTTTTCCCTCTTTTTTTCCTCATTTTTTCCTCATTTTTTCCTCATTTTTTCCTCATTTTTTCCTCTTTTTTTCCTCATTTTTTCCTCATTTTTTCCTCATTTTTTCCTCTTTTTTTCCTCTTTTTTTCCTCTTTTTTTCCTCTTTTTTTCCTCTTTTTTTCCTCATTTTTTCGGATTTTTTTCGGATTTTTTTCCTTTTTTTTGGAACTTTTTTCCCTGGTTTTTTTTTTCCCCTTTTATTGGGATTTTTCCCCCTTTTTTTGGACATTCCCCCCATTTTTTTGGGGATTTGTTCCCCTTTTTTGGGGACTTTTCTCCCTGGTTTTTGGGATTTTTCCCCCCTTTTTTTGGGATTTTTTTCCCCTGGTTTTTTGGGATTTTTTCACTTTTTTTGGGGATTTTTTCCCTCATTTTTTGGAACTTTTTCCCCCTGTTTTTGGGACTTTTCCCCTCTTTTTTTGGGGATTTGTTCCCCTTTTTTGGGACTTTTCCCCCTTTTTTGGGACTTTTTTCCCCTTTTTTTGGGACTTTTTTCCCTTTTTTGGGGGCAATTTTTTCCTTTTTTTTGGGACTTTTTCCCCCTTTTTTGGGACTGTTTCCTTTCTTTTTTTGGCACTTTTTCCCCTTTCCTTTGGGACTTTTTTTCCCTTTTTTTGGGAACTTTTTCCCCTTATTTTGGGGATTTTTAAACTTTATTTTTGGGGAATTTTTGCTCAGCTCTCCTCCTCCCTCCGAGCTCTCTGCATCTCCTCGAAGAAATTCCCATTTCATCCATAATTTGATTTATTTTTTTTTTAAAAATCATTTATTTATTTCTTTATTTTCAATCCCTCCACCTTCTGTCCGAACAGAACGATTCCCCCTCCCAAAAAAACCCCAAAAAACCCCAAAAAACCCAAAAATTAAAAAATCCAACAACAAAAAAAAGAAAATTTCAACTATTTTCGCAGAAAAAATTCCAATTCCAACCCATCCCAACAAGCAGCCGAAGAGACGCAGAGAAAAGGATGAAATAAATCACTTTTTTCTCCTAAATTTGATTTTTTTTCAGCTCAACCTTCACCGGATTTCCCGAATTTCCTCCTGGTTTGGAACCTCCGGAAGGTAAGAAATCAAAAAAATAAATAAATCGATTTGGGAATTAATTGTTGTCGAAAGTTTGGTGAAAATTGAGTGAAAAAAATGAGATTAAAGCCTCGGGGAAGGTTGGAGAGGAGAAATTATTGTCTGTGAAATGAATTTAGCTGCAAAAAATTATCCATTAAAATAATCCATTAAAAATTATCAATTTAAAATTATCAATTTAAAATTATCAATTGAAAATTATCCATTAAAAATAATCCATTAAAATTATCAGGAAAAAAACTTATCCATAAGAAATTATCCATTAAAAATTATCAATTAAAATTATCCGTAAAAATCTTATCCATAGAAAATGATCAATTGAAATTCTCCATTAAAAAATTATCCTTTAAAAATTATCTACAGAAAAATTATCCGCAGAGAATTATCCATTAAAATTTTATATTAAAATTATCAATTCAAATTCTCCCTCCAAATTCTCCTTAAAAAAAAATTATCGATAGAAAATTATCCATGAAAATGATATTAAAAAGTAGCAATAAAAAGTTATGTCTAGAAAAAATCTCCATTAAAAATTGACCTTAAAAAAAAAATCATAAAAATTATCCTTTAAAAATAATCCATTAAAAAAATCCATTAAAAATTCTCCATTCAAAATTATCTTTAAAAAAATTATCGATAGAAAATTATCTATGAAAAGATATTTAAAAGTATCAAGAAAAAAATTATTTTTAAGAAAAAATCTCCATTAAAAATTGTCCTTAAAAAAAAAATCATAAAAATTATCCTTTAAAAATAATCCATAAAAAAATCCATTAAAAATTCTCCATTCAAAATTATCCTTAAAAAAATTATCGATAGAAAATTATCTATGAAAATGATATGAAAAAGTAGCAATAAAAAATATCTATAAAAATTATATTAAAATGATATTAAAAAGTAGCAATAAAAAATTATCTCTAGAAAAAAAATCTCCATTAAAAGTTGTCCTTAAAAAAATCATAAAAATTATCCTTTAAAATAATCCATAAAAAATCCATTAAAAATTATCCTTAAAAAATTATCCTTAAAAATTATCCATAGAAAATTTTCCATTAAAATGATATTTAAAAGTATCAATAAAAATTATCTTTAGGAAAAAATCTCATTAAATTGTCCTTAAAAAAAAATCATAAAAATTCTCCCTAGAAAATAATCCATTAAAAATTCTCCATTCAAAATTATCCTTAAAAAAATTATCTATAGAAAATTATCCATGAAAATGATATTAAAAAGTAGCAATAAAAAAAATTATCTTTAGGAAAAAATCTCCATTAAAAATTGACCTTAAAAAAAAATCATAAAAATTCTCCATAGAAAATAATCCATTAAAAATATCCATTAAAAATTATCCTTAAAAAATTATCTAATAAAAAAATTATCGATAGAAAATTATCCATGAAAATGATATTAAAAAGTATCAATAAAAAATATCTATAGAAAATTATATTAAAATGATATTAAAAAGTAGCAATAAAAATTATCTTTAGGAAAAAATCTCCATTAAAAATTGACCTTAAAAAAAAAATCATAAAAATTATCCTTTAAGAATAATCCATAAAAAATATCCATTAAAAATTATCCTTAAAAAATT
>NW_028147266.1:0-1919 GCF_008360975.1 Lichenostomus cassidix | reverse complement strand
AGCACCCCCGTATAACGAGCTGCCGGAAAGTGAAAGACGCTATGCCCTCTTCACCGATGGTTCCTGCCGAATTGTAGGCGCAGATCGGAAATGGAAAGCTGCAGTATGGAGCCCCACACGACAAGCTGTACAGGCTACCGAGAGACAAGGTGGATCGAGTCAGGTCGCAGAGCTTAAAGCCATCCAACTGGCTTTAGATATTGCCGAACGAGAGAAATGGCCAAGGCTCTATCTGTACACCGACTCCTGGATGGTAGCCAACGCGCTATGAGGATGGTTAGATCGCTAGAGAAAGGCTAACTGGCAGCGCAGAGGAAAACCCATCTGAGCCGCTGAGATTTGGCAGGACATCGCCGCCCGGGCAGAAAAGCTGACTGTGAAAGTTCGACATGTGGATGCACATGTACCTAAGAGTCGGGCTAATGAAGAGCATCGTAACAACGAGCAGGTGGACCGAGCTGCCAAGGTGGAAGTGTCACAGGTGGATCTAGACTGGCAGCACAAAGGAGAATTATTTCTAGCTCGTTAGGCCCATGATGCCTCTGGTCATCAAGGAAGAGATGCGACATACAGGTGGGCTCGTGACCGAGGGGTGGACTTGACCATGGACAACATCTCACAGGTCATCCACAGCTGTGAGACTTGCGCTGCAATCAAACAGGCCAAGCGGGTAAAGCCTCTGTGGTATAGTGGACGATGGTCAAAATACAGGTATGGGGAAGTATGGCAAGTTGACTACATCACACTTCCCCAAACCCGCCAAAGAAAGCGCTACGTGCTGACCATGGTAGAAGCAACCACGGGATAGTTAGAGACCTACCCTGTGCCTCATGCTACTGCCCGGAACACCATCTTGGGTCTAGAAAAGCAAGTCCTGTAGAGACATGGTACCCCTGAGAGAATCGAGTCTGACAATGGAACCCATTTCAAGAATGGCCTCATAAGCACCTGGGCTAGAGAACATGGAATTGAATGGATATACCATATCCCCTATCATGCACCAGCTGCCGGGAAAGTTGAACGGTGCAACGGACTACTAAAGACAACTTTAAAGGCACTTGGCGGGGGAACCTTCAAAAATTGAGAACTGAACTTAGCAAAAGCCACCTGGATGGTTAACACAAGAGGTTCTGTCAATCGAGCAGGTCCTGCCGAGTCCGAACCTTTGCACACAGTAGATAGAGATAAAGTCCCTGTGGTACACATAAGAGGTTTTTTAGGAAAGACTGTTTAGATTAGTCCCACCTCAGGCAAAGGCAAGCCCATCCGTGGGGTTGTTTTTGCCCAAAAACCTGGTTATACTTGGTGGGTGATGCAGGCAGATGGAGAAACCCGTTGTGTCCCACAAGGAGACCTTATCTTAAGTAAGAACTGTGTAGATGGTAATAGAATAAGGGGTGGATAATGTCCTAGGTTGCAATATTGATGTAGTTAAGTATTCTATTACCACCAGCTGTGGGCCATTAGCTGCTATCACCCACTCCGGATGACAGGCAATGGGCCATCCGTTAGCTATTATCACTTGCTAATGACCCACCCCGCATGACAGGCAATGGGCCATCAGGGACCCACCGTGTAACTCATAGACTTATCTCATCCCATTGTGAAATGCTCTGCCGAGGAGGGAGGAGCCAGGTGTTCCCACCTGGATATAACCTAGCCTTAGAACTGCCTGAGCTAGCCCTGTCTACTGGGTTCCCAGAGGACGAGAGCTACCACTAAATCTTCAGCTAGAGACTAGACCTTCACAAGATCACCGCTTCAACTAGACTACTTCAGTTAGACTGCTACTACCACCCTAACAGGGTGTTAGGTTGTATCTGACTTTGTCAGTGCTTTTCCTTGTATTATTTCACTTATTTTTAATTTCAATCTTGACTTGTGATCTCCCACTGGTTTGTTTTCAAACCAATACACTA
>NW_028147265.1:0-1912 GCF_008360975.1 Lichenostomus cassidix | reverse complement strand
CGCCAGCGGGGTATCAACAATATATGAACCCTTTTACAAGGGCATAGAAAAAAAAAGTCTTTGTAAAACAGATGTTCCCCGCTGGCTCAGGTAGCCCCAGCAGAGAGAGGTTTGCAGATTAGCTGTCTGCCGATCTCCAGCAGCTCAGCCAGCAATGGCCACACAGACGAGGCCGTGACTTCCATATCCTGCGAAGCAAATCATGCAGCCTCTGGGCTCTGGACATGGGAGCTCTCTCTGCTGCATTGAGGATGTACAATCTTTGCAGTGCCAGATTTGATACGGCACTGCTTACGTCCTCGGCCGTGTCTTCAAGGGCTGCAAGAGAGAGGAAGAGAGCCACGGTCAGAGCCTGGATCTGCGGGGACCCGAGGAGAGTTCCCCGGCCAGGGCCATCCCCGCCAGCCTTTGCCATGGCCAGGGACGAGCAGGGACCAACGGGATCAGCCGGAAGGTGCTGGCCACGAATCCCCCACGTGCCCCTGAAATCTCTCTGTGCTCTGCCCACGCCGTCCCTCGTCCACACAGGGCACAGAGCAAAGCAGAGCCGGGACAGGGATTGCAGCTCCCCCCTGCCAGCCCCCGCTGACACCCCGCTGCCCTCACTCACCCTTGCAGATGACCTGGAATTCTTCTTGCTGCCCCCTCAGATGCCGCCCGAGAATCCCTGGGAACACAGAGCCCTGTGTCACAGCCCCAGCGGCACAGCTCCCCCACAGCGGCGCTGCCAGCCCCGGGGCCACACGGCATCCTGCGCCGGCATGGCTCAGCCCGGGCGCTTGCCGCATCCGGGCGCCCAAGGAAGGGCACGGCTCCCTGCGAGAGCGGGGCGGCAGCAGCCCCGAGGCCAGGCGGGGCTCCAGAGCCCTGGGCATGGATGCCGCTGCCGGGGCAGCAGCCGGGGCTGGGGCCGAGCTGCGGCGGGGCGGGGCAGGAGCCCGGGATCGTGCCTCACCAATGAACCTGACGGCCTCTGCTCGCAGGGACTCCTGTGGGCTGTTCAGGTAGGGCAGGGCGTGGCGCAGGTGCTCGGCCGCTTGGCTCCTGTCCTTTGCCAGCTGGAGAGAGCGCCAGGAGGGAAGGCTTGGCAAGGGCTCTGCCCCTTGGCCTGCCCAGCCCTGGCATCCCCTGCCCGCCGGCAGTCGCTGGCGCCAGGCTTTGGAGTGGCCCGGCGAGCCCCTTTGGTGCTGCCCGGAGAGCCGCACAGCCCAGCCGGGCCAGGGCTCCATCGGCTCCCGGCTCGGAGCCAGGGCAGGCTTAAGAAGAGCCCGTGTGGTTCCTGGGTGCAGCAGTGGGTAGGGGCCAGGGGAGGGGGTTTTCTCCAGGCTGGGACTGTGGCTTTCAAGCCATCCTTACCAGGCACTCGCTAAACTTCCACAGCTGGTGGTTCTTCACCAGCTTCTTCAGATCCCGCCTCTTCAGGAACCTGGCCACTTCAAGCAGTGCTTCCCGAGAAGCCTGGATAGCAGCAGAGACCCACAGATGGCACCCCAGCTCAGGGCACAGGACGCCTAGAGCGCAGCCCATGAGGCATCAGGGCAGGAGTCAGCTGAGCCCCCTCTCAGGGGCACTCCAGCAGCCCACAAGTCCTCACCTCTGCCACAGATGTCTTCTCATCATGGCAGTGGAAGTAGAGTGGGAGCAGGCTCTGCCACGCCTTTGTCTTCAGGGCCTTTTTTCCCTTCTTCCCCACAGACGTCACCAAGCCTCGGAAGACAAACATGGAGAGCCGCTGCACCAGGCTATTATCCTGTTGGAAAGGAAGAAAAAAAGATCTCAGCGCTGGCTGCTCTGGCACACGTCTGAAAATGCACAGGGCACAAAAAGCCCAGGCCAGGACTAGTGCCTGTGCCTGGGGGCACAGAGCCTTACATTGTCAAAGAGTGGCAGGAGCGCCTCAGCCAGCTGCAGG
>NW_028147264.1:91807-188405 GCF_008360975.1 Lichenostomus cassidix | reverse complement strand
ATCCCAAATTCCCAAATCCCATGGGAATTCCCGGACAATCCCAAATTCCCAATTCCCATGGGAATTCCCTGACAACCCCCAACCCAAATTCCCAAACAAATCCCTTTGGGAATCCCCGGACAATCCCAAATTCCCAAATCCCATGGGAATTCCCGAACAATCCCAACCCCAAATTCCCAAACAATTCCCATGGGAATTCCCTGACAACCCCAATCCCAAATTCCCTAATCCTGTGGGAATTCCCAAACAAACCCGAATCCCATGGGAATTCCCAGACAATCCCAAATTCCCCAATCCCAAATTCCCAAATCCCATGGGAATTCCCAAACACCCCAATCCCAAATTCCTGAACAATTCCCATGGGAATCCCCAAACAATCCCAAATTCCCAAACAATTCCCACGGGAATTCCCGAACAATCCCAAATTCCCAATTCCCAAATCCCATGGTAATTCCCAAACAATGCCAAATTCCCAAACAATTCCCATGGGAATTCCCGAACAATCCCAACCCCAAATTCCCAAACAAATCCTGTGGGAATCCCCAAACAACCCCAATCCCAAATTCCCGAACAACCCAATCCCAAATTCCCAAATCCCATGGGAATTCCCGAACAATCCCAATCCCAAATTCCCAAATTCCCGACCAATTCCCACGGGAATTCCCAGACAATCCCAAACTCCCAATTCCCACGGGAATTCCCGAACAATCCCAAATTCCCAAACAATTCCCATGGGAATTCCCAAAAACCCCAATCCCAAATTCCCTAATCCTGTGGGAATTCCCAAACAAACCCGAATTCCCAAACAATTCCCATGGTAATTCCCAAACAACCCCAAATTCTCAATTCCCAAATCCCATGGTAATTCCCAGACAATCCCAAATTCCCGAACAATTCCCATGGGAATTCCCAGACAATCCCAAATTCCCAATTCTAATTCCCATGGTAATTCCCAGACAATCCCAAATTCCCGAACAATTCCCATGGGAATTCCCAGACAATCCCAAATTCCCAATTCCCACGGGAATTCCCAAACAATCCCAAATTCCCAAACAATTCCCATGGGAATTCCCAAAAACCCCAATCCCAAATTCCCTAATCCTGTGGGAATTCCCAAACAAACCCGAATCCCATGGGAATTCCCGGACAATCCCAAATTCCTGGACAATCCCAAATTCTCAAATCCTGCGGGAATTCCTGAACAATCCTAATCCCAAATTCCCGAACAAATCCCATGGGAATTCCCAAACACTCCAATCCCAAATTCCTGAACAATTCCCATGGGAATCCCCAAAACCCCAATCCCAAATTCCCAAACAATTCCCATGGTAATTCCCAAACAATCCCAAATTCCCGACCAATTCCCATGGGAATTCCCGAACAATCCCAACCCCAAATTCCCAAACAAATCCTGTGGGAATCCCCAAACAACCCCAATCCCAAATTCCCGAACAACCCAATCCCAAATTCCCAAATCCCATGGGAATTCCCGAACAATCCCAATCCCAAATTCCCAAATTCCCGACCAATTCCCATGGGAATTCCCAGACAATCCCAAATTCCCAATTCCCACGGGAATTCCCGAACAATCCCAAATTCCCAAACAATTCCCATGGGAATTCCCAAACAATCCCAAATTCCCAATTCCCACGGGAATTCCCAAACAATCCCAAATTCCCGAACAATTCCCATGGTAATTCCCAAACAATCCCAAATTCCCAATTCCCACGGGAATTCCCAAACAATCCCAAATTCCCGAACAATTCCCATGGGAATTCCCAGACAATCCCAAATTCCCGAACAATTCCCATGGGAATTCCCAGACAATCCCAAATTCCCAAACAATTCCCATGGGAATTCCCAGACAATCCCAAATTCCCGAACAATTCCCATGGGAATTCCCAAACAATCCCAAATTCCCGACCAATTCCTTTTGGAATTCCGGCTCACCTCTCCATGCAGAGGCGCTGCCGGTTGCCGTGGCGATCGACGAAGCTGCAGAGGATCTCGAGGACGAAGAGTCGGATTTCGGGATCCTCCAGCAGCGCCGGCGCCAGCAGCCGGTCCAGGAAGGCGCTGGGCAGGGCTGTGAGCAGGTTGGTGCACTGGAACCCCACCGAGACCTGGGAATGCCGGGAAATCCCGGAAAATCCGTGGGAAAATAGAATAAAATCCATGGGAAATCCATGGGAAAATCCGTGGGGAATCCGTGGGGAAATAATGCATGGGGAATCGGGGGGAAATGTTGGGAAAATCCATGGGAAAATGTCAGGAAAGTCATGGGAAATTGTTGGGAAAGTCATGGGAAAATCCATGGGAAATTCATGGGAAAATCCATGGGGAAGTCATGGGGAAATCATGGGAAATTATTGGGAAAATCATGGGGAAATCCCAGGAAAAATACTGGGAAAATCCGTGGGGAAATCCATGGGAAATACCAAGAAAATACTGGGAAAATCCATGGGGAAATCCATGGGGAAATCCATGGGGAATCCATGGGGAAATCCATGGGGAAATCAGGGGAAAATCCATGGGAAAGTCAGGGGGAATAGCAGGGAAATTCATGGGGAAATCCATGGGGAATCCATGGGGAATCCATGGGGAATCAGGGGAAAATATCGGGAAAGTCATGGGGGAAATCCATGGGAAATTATTGAGAAAGTCAAGGGGAAATCCATGGGGAAATCCATGAGGAAATCCATGGGGAATCCATGGGGAAGTCATGGGAAAATCATGGGAAAGTCATGGGGAATCCATGGGGAAATCCATGGGAATGAGGGGAAAATCCACGGCAAAATCCATGGGGAAGTCATGGGGAATGAGGGGAAAGTCATGGGAAAATCAGGGGAAAATAAAGGGAAAATCCATGGGAAAATCCATGGGGAAATCCATTGGGAAAGTCATGGGAAATCCATGGGGAAATCCATGGGAATGAGGGGAAATCAGGGGGAAATCCATGGGGAATCATGGGAATAGCGGGAAAATCCATGGGGAATGAGGGGAAAATATCGGGAAAGTCATGGGAAGTTATGGGAAAATCCATGGAAAAATACCAAGAAAGAGCCGGGAAAATCCATGGGAAAATCCATGGGAAATACCAAGAAAATACTGGGAAAATCCATGGGGAATCAGGGGAAAAATCCATAGGGAAATCCATGGGGAAATCCATGGGGATGAGGAGAAAATCCATGGGAAATTATTGGGAAAGTCATGGGGAAATCCATGGGAATGAGGGGAAATCCATGGGGAAATCCATGGGGAATCACGGGGGAAGTCATGGGAAATCAGGGGAAAATTAATGGAAAATCCATGGGAAAATCCATGGGAAATCCATGGGGAAAGTCATGGGAAAGTCATGGGGAAATCCATGGGAAAATTATGGGAAAGTCATGGGAAAGCAGGGGAAAATCCATGGGAAATTCCATGGGGAAATCCAAGGAAAATCCATGGGGAATCAATGGGAAATCCATGGGGAATTAGGGGGAATCAGGGGAAATCCATGGGGAAATCCATGGGAAATCCATGGGGAATGAGGGGAAATCCATGGGGAAAGTCATGGGAAAGTCATGGGGAAATCCATGGGAAAATTATGGGAAAATATCAGGAAAGTCACGGGAAAATCCCAGGAAAAATACCGGGAAAGTCATGGGGAAATCCATGGGGAAATTATGGGTAAGTCATGGGAAAGCAGGGGAAAATCCATGGGAAATTCCATGGGAAATTCCATGGGGAAATCCAAGGAAAATCCATGGGGAATCAATGGGAAATCCATGGGGAATTAGGGGGAATCAGGGGAAATCCATGGGAAATCCATGGGGAAATCCATGGGGAATGAGAGGAAATCCATGGGGAAAGTCATGGGAAAATTATGGGAAAAATCCCGGGAAAATTACAGGAAAGTCATGGGAAAATTCCAGGAAAATACTGGGAAAATTATGGGAAAATCCATGGGAAAATCCATGGGGAATCAGGGGAAAATCCATGGGAAAATCCATGGGAAATCCATGGGAAATCCATGGGAAAATCCATGGGAAAATCCATGGGAAATCCATGGGAAAATCCATGGGAAATCAGCGGAAAATATCGGAAAAGTCATAGGAAAATCATGGGGAAAGTCATGGGGAAATCCATGAGAAAATCCATGGGAAATTATTGGGAAATCCATGGGAAAATCATGGGAAATCCATGGGAAAATTATGGGAAATCCATGGGGAAATCCATGGGGAAATCCATGGGAAATCCTGGGAATAGCGGGAAAATCCAGGGAAAATCCATGGGGAATCCATGGGGAAATCCAGGGGAAAATCCATGGGAAATCAGGGGGAAATATTGGGAAAGTCATGGGAAAGTCACAGGAAAGTCATGGGGAAATCATGGGAAAGTCATGGGAAAATACTGTGAAAATCACAGAAAAATCCATAGGAAAATCCTGGGAAAATCCCAGGAAAATACTGGGAAAAATCCCAGGAAAATACTGGGAAAATCCATGGGGAATCAGCAGAAAGTATCGGGAAAGTAATGGGAAATCATGGGAAAGTCATGGGAAAATCCATGGAAAAGTACCAGGAAAGTGCCAGGAAAATCCTGGGAAAATTACAGGGAAAATCCTGGAAAAATCCCTGGACAAAATCCCTGGACAAAATCCCCCCAAAAAATCCCTGGAAAAATTCTGGAAAAATCCCTGGGAAAATCCCAGAAAAATCCCAGAAAAATAAAAAAAACCCTGGGAAAATCCCGGAAAAATCCCAGAAAAATCCCCCCAAAATAAAAAAAAAATCCCCAGAAAAATCGTGGAAAAAACCCGGAAAAATCCCAGAAAAAATCGTGGAAAAATCCTGGAAAAACCCAGAAAAACCCCAGAAAAATCAGGATTGGGGTCAGAATTCCCAAGGGAAAAATTCCTGGAATTTTCCCGTTGGGAATTCTTTGTTCTCCTACCTGCAGCAGGGATTTGAGGAGCATGATCTGCGTCAGGCGGTTCCGGTTTTCCCTGGAAAAAATGGGGAAAAATTGGGAATTCTGGTGGGAATTCCAGGTGGGAATGAGGGGAAGGAATGATGGAAAATTTGGGAAAAAATTGGAAATTCTGGTGGGAATTCCAGGTGGGAAAAGGGGGAAGAAATGAGGGAAAAGTTTGGGGAAAATGGGAAATTCCATTGGGAATTCCAAGCAGGAATAAGGCAAAGAAATGAGGGAAATTTAGGGAAAAAATGGGAAATTCTACTTGGAATTCCAGGTGGGAATAGAGCAAAGAAAAAATGGGAAATTCCATTGGGAATTCCCAGTGGGAATGAGGGGAAGGGTTGAGGGAAATTTGGGGAAAAATGGGAAATTCTGGTGGGAATTCCAGGTGGGAAAAGAGGGAAGAAAAAGGGGAAAATTTGGGGAAAATTTGGGAAATTTCGGTGGGAATTCTAGGTGGGAATGAGGGGAAGAAATGACGAAAAATTTGGGAAAAAACTGGGAATTCTGGTGGGAATTCCAGGTGGGAATGAGGAGAAGGAATGATGGAAAATTTGGGAAAAAATTGGAAATTCTGGTGGGAATTCCAGGTGGGAAAAGGGGGAAGAAAAAGGGGAAAATTTGGGGAAAAATTGGAAATTCTAATGGGAATTCCCAGTGGGAATGAGGGGAAGAAATGATGGAAAATTTGGGGAAAAATGGGAAATTCTACTTGGAATTCCAGGTGGGAAAAGGGGGAAGAAAAAGGGGAAAATTTAGGGAAAAATGGGAAATTCTGACGGGAATTCCAGGCAGGAATGAAGGGAAGGAATGAGGGAAAGTTTGGGAAAAATTGGGAATTCTGTTGGGAATTCTGGGTAGGAATGAGGAGAAGAAATGAGGGAAAAGTTTGGGAAAAAATAAAAAATTCTGCTTGGAATTCCAGGTGGGAATGAGGGGAAGAAAAAGGGGAAAATTTGGGAAAAAATGGGAAATTCCATTGGGAATTCCAGGTGGGAATGAGGGGAAGAAATGATGGAAATTTTGAAAAAAATGGGAAAAATCTGTTGGGAATTCCAGGTGGGAAAAGGGGGAAGAAAAAGGAGAAAATTGGGGGAAAATGGGAAATTCCAGTGGGAATTCCCAGTGGGAATGAGGGGAAGGGATGAGGGAAAGTTTGGGAAAAAATGGGAAATTCTATTGGGAATTCCAGGTGGGAAAAGGAGGAAGAAAAAGGGGAAAATTTGGGGAAAAATGGGAAATTCTAATGGGAATTCCCAGTGGGAATGAGGGGAAGAAATGATGGAAAATTTGGGAAAAAATGGGAAATTCTACTTGGAATTCCAGGTGGGAATAGAGCAAAGAAAAAATGGGAAATTCCAGTGGGAATTCCCAGTGGGAATGAGGGGGAAGAAAAAGGAGAAAATTGGGGGAAAATGGGAAATTCCTTTGGGAATTCCAGGTGGGAATGAGGGGAAGGGATGAGGGAAAGTTTGGGAAAAAATTGGAAATTCTGCTGGGAATTACGGGTGGGAAAAGGGGGAAGAAAAAGGGGAAAATTTGGGGAAAAATGGGAAATTCTGATGGGAATTCCCAGTGGGAATGAGGTGAAGAAATGAGGGAAAGTTTGGGAAAAATGGGAAAAATTCTGCTTGGAATTCCAGGTGGGAATGAGGTGAAGAAATGAGGGAAATATTTAGGAAAAGCAGGAATGGGCAGAAAAGCAGGAATTTCTGTGGAAAAGTGGGAATTTGTGTGGAAAAGCGGGAATGTGTGGAAAAGTGGGAATTTGTGGAAAAACAGGAATTATTGGAAAAGCGGGAATTTGTGTGGAAAAGCGGGAATTATTGGAAAAATGGGAATTATTGGAAAAACAGGGATGGGTGTAGAAAAGCAGGAATGTGTGGAAAAACGGGAATTTTTGGAAAAGCGGGAATTATTGGAAAAACAGGAATGGGCAGAAAAGAGGGAATTTGTGGAAAAGCGGGAATGTGTGGAAAATCGGGAATTTCTGGAAAAGTGGGAATGTTTGAAAATCAGGAATTTTTGGAAAAGCAGGAATTTGTGTGGAAAAATGGGAATTTGTGGAAAAACGAGAATTTGTGGAAAACTGGGAAGTTGTGGAAAAGCGGGAATGGGCGGAAAAGCAGGAATTATTGGAAAAATGGAAATTACTGGAAAAACAGGGACGGGCAGAAAAGCAGGAAAGTGTGGAAAAGTGGGAAAAGTTTGGAAAACCGGGAATGTGAGGAAAATGGGGAATGTTTGGGAATTGGGAATGTTTGGAAAAGCGGGAATGTGTGGAAAATCGGGAATGTGTGGAAATTCAGGAATGTTCAGAAAATCAGGAATGTTTGGAAAATGGGGAATGTGTGGAAAAGCAGGAATTGGTGGAAAAGCAGGAATGGGCAGAAGAGCAGGAATGTTTGGAAAATTGGGAATTTCTGGAAAATTGGGAATTGGCAGAAAAGAGGGAATTTGTGGAAAAGCAGGAATGAGCGAGAAAAAGAGGGAATGCTTGGAAAAGTGGGAATATGTGGAAAAGTGGGAATTTGAGGAAAATCAGGAATTTGAGTGGAAAAGCAGGAATGTGCAGAAAAGCAGGAATGGGAGAGGAAAATCGGGAATGTGTGGAAAACGGGAAATGTTCGGAAATTCGGGAATGTGTGGAAATTCGGGAATGTTCAGAAATTCGGGAATGCTGAGTCTGGACTCACCCGGCCCTTCCCGGCTCCAGGGAACTGTGGGAATTGTGGGAATGGTGGGAATTTCCCGGCAGAGGAACTTTGTTCATGATGAACACCATCACCTCCGACTGCTGGTAGGGAGGCAGCGTGCCCGAGAACGAGCCTGGGGGAAAAAATGGGAATAAAAAATGGGAACTGTGAGGAAAAATGGGAATGGGAATGATGGGAATGGGAGGCAGTGTGCCCGAGAACGAGCCTGGGAAAAACGGGAAAAACGGGAATAAAAACTGGGAATTTGGGAATGGGAATGATTGGAATTAATGATGGGAATGGGAGGGAGCGTGCCCGAGAACGAGCCTGGGGGAAAAAATGGGAATAAAAACTGGGAATTTGGGAATATTGGGAATGATGGGAATGGGAATGGGAGCGTGCCCGATAACGAGCCTGGGAAACAATGGGAATTGTGGGAATAAAAACCTGGAATTACAGGAATGGGAATGATGGGAATTAATGATGGGAATGGAACGAGCCTGGGGGAAAAAATGGGAATAAAAACTGGGAATTGAATGTTGGGAATGATGGGAATGGGAGGGAGCGTGCCTGAGAATGAGCCTGGGAAAAATAATGGGAATAAAAAATGGGAATAAAAACTGGGAATTATTGTGGGAATGATGGGAATGGTGGGAATGGGAGGGAGCGTGCCCGAGAACGAGCCTGGGAAAAACGGGAAAAACGGGAAAAATGGGAATAAAAACCGGGAATTACGGGAATGGGAATGATGGGAATGGGAGGCAGCGTGCCCGAGAACGAGCCTGGGGGAAAAATGGGAATAAAAAATGGGAATTTGGGAATGATGGGAATGATTGGGGAATGAGCCTGGAAAAATGGGAATAAAAACCTGGAATTGTGGGAATTATGGGAATGATGGGAATGAGAATGATGGGAATGATTGGGGAACGAGCCTGGAAAAACAGGAATAAAAACCTGGAATATCGGGAAAAATGGGAATGATGGGAATGATGGGAATGGGAGGGAGCGTGCCTGAGAACGAGCCTGGAAAAACGGGAAAAACGGGAATAAAAACAGGGAATTTGGGAATATTGGGAATGATGGGAATGGGAGGGAGCGTGCCTGAGAACGAGCCTGGAAAAATGGGAATAAAAACTGGGAATAAAAACTGGGAATAAAAACTGGGAATAAAAACTGGGAATTATGGGAAAAATGGGAATACTGGGAATGATGGGAATTAATGATGGGAATGGGAGGGAGCGTGCCCGAGAACGAGCCTGGGAAAAACGGGAATAAAAACCGGGAATTTGGGAATGGGAATGATGGGAATGGGAATGGGAGGGAGCGTGCCCGAGAACGAGCCTGGAAAAATGGGAATTGTGGGAAAAATGGGAATATTGGGAATGATGGAAATATAGGGAGTTATGGGAGTGATGGGAATAATGGGAATGATGGGAATGGGAACTGGGAATGGGAACTGGGAATGGGAAAAATGGGAATGGGAATGAAGGAAATAATGGGAATAATGGGAATGGGAATGAAGGGAATGATGGGAATAATGGGAATAATGGAAATAATGGGAATAATGGGAACAATGGGAATAATGGGAATAATGGGAATAATGGAAATAATGGGAATGGGAATAATGGGAATAATGGGAATAATGGGAATGATTGGGAAATTGGGAATGATGGGAGCAATGGGAATAACAGGAATTATGGTAACTGGGAATAATGGGAACAATGGGAGTAACTGGAATAATGGCAATAACGGGAATAACTGGAATAACAGGAATGATGGGAATAATGGGAATGATGGGAGTAATGGGAATATTGGGAATAATGAGAATGACCAGAATGATGGGAATGTGAAGGAGAATGAGAATAATGGGAATAACGGGAATGGTGGGAATAAGGAGAATAACAGGAATGATGGGAATGGGAATGACAGGAATGAGAATAATGGGAATGGTGGGAATAGGAATAATAATGGGAATGAAGGGAATAACCGGAATAATGGGAATGATGGGAGTGGCAATGCAATGGGAATAATGGGAACAATGGGAATAATGGGAATAATGGGAATAATGAGAATGGCAGCAGGAATGGTGGGAATTATGGGAATGATGGGAATGATGGGAATGATGGGAATGATGGGAATAACAGGAATGGGAGTCCTGGGAATGGGAATAAGAGGAATGACAGGAATGGCAGTGGGAATAATGGGAAAAACGGGAATAATGAGAATGGCAACAGGAATAACGACGATGGGAATGGCAACGGGAACGGGAATAACGGGAATGACCAGAATAATGGGAATGATGGGAATAACAGGAATAACAGAAATAACGGGAATGATGCGGATGGGGATGATGGGAGGAATGGGAATAACGGGAATGGGAATGGGAATAGGAATGGGAATGATGGGAATGATGGGAATGATGGGAATGATGGGAATGATGGGAATGATGGGAATAACAGAAATGGCAACAGGAATGATGGGAAAAATAGGAGTAAAGGGAATAATGGGAATAATGGGAGTAACGGGAGTAACAGGAATGATGGGAATAGTGGGAATAATGGGAATAATGAGAATAACTGGAATAATGGGAATAACGGGAATAATGCGAGTAATGGGAATAACGGGAATAAGGAGAATGACCGGAATGATGGGAATGGGAATGACAGGAATGAGAATAATGGGAATGATGAGAAGAATGGGAATAACGAGAATGGGAATAATAATGGGAATGATGGGAATAACAGGAATTGAAATGGGAATAACAGGAATGATTGGGAAATTGGGAATAATGGGAGTGACGGGAATAATGGGAATAATAGGAACAATTGGAATAACGGGAATGATGGGAATGGGAATGGGAATGATGGGAATGGCAATGGCAAAGAACCCCCAGATCACCCCAATCCCATTCTCCACACAATTCCCTCCAGAAAAACCCTGGAAAAACCTGGAAAAAAACCCCAAAATCCCAGAAAACCCCACAAAAAAAAACCCCAAAACCCCCCAAAAAAACCCAAAAAATCCTGGAAAAACTGCAGAAAACCCCAAAAAACCCCAGAAAAAACCCCCAAAACCCCCAAACCCCCGGGAATTCCGACCGATGGTTTTGATGACAGCTTCCTGGAACATCCTCTCCTCGTGCTCCTTGATCTTGCGGGATTTGCCGGCGCCGCAGTCGTAGCTGCCGGTGAGCTCGTAGTCGATGCTGAGCCGGAGCTGCCGGAGGAGAGTGTTGAACACCTCCAGCACCGTGGGGCCTGGAAAATGGGAATAATAACGGGAATGAAAAATGGGAATAACGGGAATGGGATTGGGAATGGTGGGAATGGGATCAGGAATGGGGTTGAGCCGGAGCTGCCGGAGGAGAGTGTTGAACACCTCCAGCACCGTGGGGCCTGGAAAATGGGAATAACAACGGGAATATTGGGAATGAACAATGGGAATGGGATTGGGAATGGTGGGAATGGGATCAGGAATAATGGGAATGGGATTGGGAATGGGATCAGGAATGGGATTGAGGCGGAGCTGCCGGAGGAGGGTGTTGAACATCTCCAGCACCGTGGGGCCTGGAAAATGGGAATAACGGGAATTATGGGAATGAAAAATGGGATTGGGACTGGGATTGGGAATGGTGGGAATGGAATCAGGAATGGGATTGAGGCGGAGCTGCCGGAGCAGCGTGTTGAACATCTCCAGTACTGTGGGGCCTGGAAAATGGGAATAATGGGAATGAAACATGGGATTGGGAATGGGATTGGGAATGGGATTGGGAATATTGGGAATGGGATCGGGAATTATGGGAATGGGATCAGGAATGGGATTGGGAATAATGACAATGGGACCAGGAATGGGAATGGGAACACTGGGAATGGGATTGGGAATATTGGGAATGGGATTGGGAATAATGGGAATGGGATTGGGAATAATGGGAATGGGATTGACGCGGAGCTGCCGGAGCAGCGTGTTGAACACCTCCAGCACTGTGGGGCCTGGAAAATGGGAATAACAGGAATTATGGGATTGGGAATGGGATTGGGAATATTGGGAATGGGATCGGGAATGCTGGGAATGGGATCAGGAATGGGATTGGGAATAATGACAATGGGACCAGGAATGGGAATGGGAACACTGGGAATGGGATTGGGAATATCGGGATTGGGATCAGGAATGGGATTGGGAATTATGGGAATGGGAATGCTGGGAATGGGATCGGGAATAATGGGAATGGGATTGGGAATGGGATTGGGAATGGGATTGAGGCGGAGCTGCCGGAGGAGGGTGTTGAACACCTCCAGCACCGTGGGGCCTGGAAAATGGGAATAATAATGGGAATAATGGGATTGGGAATAACGGGAATGGGATCAGGAATGGGATCAGGAATAACGGGAATGGGATTGGGAATGGAATCAGGAATGGGATCGGGAATGGGATTGAGGCAGAGCTGCCAGAGGAGGGTGTTGAACATCTCCAGTACTGTGGAGCCTGGAAAATGGGAATAACGGGAATAATGGGATTGGGAATGGGATCGGGAATGATGGGAATGGGCAGCAGGAATAGTGGGAATTAACACCCAGAATAATGGGAATGAACCTCAGGAATGATGGGAATGAACACTGGGAATAACAGGAATGAATAATGGGAAAGGGATTGGAAATGAAAAACAGGAATGACAGTGGGAATAACGGGAATGGGAATGCTGGGAATGGGATCAGGAATGGGATTGGGAATGCTGGGAATGGGAATGGGAACACTGGGAATGGGATTGGGAATGCTGGGAATGGGCAGCAGGAATAATGGGAATGAATAATGGGAATAATGGGAATGGGATCGGGAATGCTGGGATTGCCAGGAATGGGATCAGGAATGGGATCGGGAATAATGGGAATGAACACTGGGAATGACGGGAATGAACATTGGGAATGGGATCGGGAATGGGATTGGGAATGCCGGGAATGGAACTGGAAATGCAGGGAGTGCCGGCAGTTATCCCATGGGGATGGAAGGATTCCCACGGAATTCCCAGAATTCCCAAATTCCTGGAATTTGGAATGGTTGTCTATCCCAGATTTCCCCAATCCCCTCCATGCTCCAGAATTCCCAAATTCCCATCGGCATTCCCAGAATTCCCAAATTCCCAAGTTCCTGTCACCATTCCAAAAATCCCCAAATTCCCGTCGGCATTCCCAAATTCCTGAACTCCAGATTCCTGTCATCATTTCCAGATTTCCTGAATTCCCAAATTCCTGTCACCATTCCCAGAATTCCCAAATTCCCGATTCCCAGTGTCATTCCTGGAATTCCCAAGTCCCCGAATTCCCGTTGTCATTCCCAGAATTCCTAAATGCCTGATTCCCGTCACCATTCCCAGAATTCCCAAATTCCTGATTCCCGTTGCCATTCCCATAATTCCCAAATTCCCGAATCCCCAAATCCCCAATTCCTGTCAGAATTCCCAAATTTCCGTCACCATTCCCAGAATTCCCAAATTCCCATTGCCATTCCCAGAATTCCCAAATTTCCATTATAATTCCCAGAATTCCCAGAATTCCCAAATTCTCATAATCATTCCCAGAACTCCCAAATTCCTGAATTCCTGTTGGCATTCCCAGAATTCCCAAATTCCTGTCACCATTCCCAGAATTCCCAAATTCCCATATTTCTGATTCCCGTTGGAATTCCTGATTCCCAGAATTCCCAGAATTCCCAGAATTACCATAATTCCCAAATTCCCAGAGTCAATCCCTGATTTCCCCAATCCCCTCCATGCTCCTGAATTCCCAAATTCCCGTTGGCATTCCCAGAATTCCCAAATTCCCCATTCCTGTCACCATTCCCGTAATTCCCAAATCCCCGAATTCCTGATTCCCAGAATTCCCAAATCCCCAATTCCTGTCAGAATTCCTGATTCCCAGAATTCCCAGAATTCTAAAATCCTCAAATCACCGAATCTCAGACTCCCGTCATCATTCCCAAATCCCCAAATCCCCGAATTCCTGTTGCCATTCCCCAAATCCCCAAATCCCCAAATCCCCAAATCCCCAAATCCCCAAATTCCCGTCATCATTCCCAAATCCCCAAATCCCAAATTCCCACCGTCATTCCCAGAATTCCCAGAATTCCCAAATCCCCAAATTCCCATCACCATTCCCAGATCTCCGAATCCCCAAATCCCAAATTCCCGTTGGCATTCCCAAATCCCCAAATCCCCGAATTCCCGTCGCCATTCCCGAATTCCTGAATCCCCAAATCCCCAAATCCTCAAATCCCAAAATCCCCAAATTCCCGGATTTCCACCGTCATTCCCAGAACTCCCAGAATCCCCAAATCCCCAAATTCCCAGAATTTCCAAATTCCCATCAGCATTCCCGTCGCCCTTCCCAGAATCCCCAAATCCCAAATTCCCGTCACCATTCCCCAAATCCCCAAATCCCCAAATCCCCAAATCTCCAAACCCCAAATCCCCAAATCCCCAAAATCCCCAAATCCCAAATCCCCAAATCCCCAAATCCCCAAATTCCCATCGCCATTCCCAAATCTCCGAATCCCCAAACCCCAAATTCCCGTCATCATTCCCAAATCTCCAAATCCCCAAATCCCCAAATCCTCAAATCCCCAAATCCCCAAATCCCCAAATCCCAAATCCCCAAATCCCCAAACCCCAAATCCCCAAATCCCCAAATCCCCAAATCCCAAACCAAAATCCCACCCAAACCCCCAAATCCCAAATCCCCAAACCCCAAATCCCAAATCCCCAAACCCCCACCCCAAATCCCCAACCCCAAACCCAACCCCAAATCCCCAAATCCCCAAATCCCAAATCCCCAAATCCCAAATCCCCAAATCCCAAACCCCAAATCCCCAAATCAATCCAAATCCCAAATCCATCCATTTTTGGAAAAAGCAAGCAGATAATTTTCCCATCCCAAATCCCGAAATCCAAATCCCAAATCCCCAAATCCCCAAACCCCAAATCCCCAAACCCCAAATCCCCAAATCCCCAAATCCCCAAATCCCCAAATCCCAAATCCCCAAATCCCCAAATCCCCAAATCCCCAAATCCCAAAACCCCAAATCCCCAAACCCCAAATCCCCAAACCCCAAATCCCCAAATCCCAAATCCCCAAATCCCAAATCCCCAAACCCCAAATCCCAGGAAAAAACCCAACTGGATACTTTTCCCATCCCAAATCCCCAAACCCCAAAAACCCCAAAAACCCCAAATCCCCAAATCCCCAAACCCCAAAACCCCAAATCCCCAAATCAATCCAATCCCCAAAACCCCAAATCCCCAACCCCAAACCCCAAATCCCAAATCCCCAAAACCCCAAATCCCCAAACCCCACATCGCCATTCCCAAATCTCCAAACCCCAAATCCCCAACCCAAATCCCCAAACCCCAAACCAAAATCCCAACCCCAACCCAATCCCATCCCCATCCCAACCCCAAATCCCCAAATCCCCAAACCCCAAATCCCAAATCCCCAAATCCCCAAATCCCAAATCCGCAAATCCCCATCGCCATTCCCAAATCTCCGAATCCCCAAATCCCAAATTCCCGTCATCATTCCCAAATCTCCAAACCCCAAATTCCCCAAATCCCCAAACCCCAAATCCCAAATCCCCAAACCCCAAATCCCAAATCCCCAAATCCCAAATCCCCAAAACCCCCAAATCCCCAAATCCCAAATCCCAAATCCCCAAATTCCCATCGCCATTCCCAAATCTCCGAATCCCCAAATCCCAAATTCCCATCATCATTCCCAAATCCTCAAACCCCCAAATCCCATAATTCCCAAATCCCCAAATTCCCTTCGGCATTCCCCAAATCCCCAAATCCCAAAATCCCAAATCCCCAAATCCCAAATCCCCAAATCCCCAAATCCCCAAATCCCCAAAATCCCCAAATCCCTAATCCCCAAATCCCAAATCCCCAATCCCCAAATCCCCAAATCCCCAAATCCCGAATTCTCGCCGTCAATCCCGGGATTCCCGGCTGACCGACGGATCCGGAGGCGGCGATCCCGGCGGCTTCCGAGAGCACCTCGACGATCCCGGCGCGGATCGGCGCGGCGCTGCGGCTGTTGGCGTCCAGGTGACCCAGGAGCTGCTGGATCACCAGGTGGGAATGCTGCGGCTGGGAAAAAAACGGGAATTTTGGGAATTCTGGGAATTTTCCCGGGAATTTTCCTGGGAATTTTCCCGGGAATTCTGGGGTTTTCCCGGGAAAAATGGGTGGGAAATTCCCTGGAATTTGGTGGGAAGTTTGGGGTGGGAATTTCTGAGGGTTTTGGGGTTTTTTGGGATTTTTGGGATTTCGGGGATTTTTGGGATTTGTTGGGAATCCTTGAAATTTCTTGGGATTTCTTGGGATTTCTGGGAATTTGGGGAGGGAAAACCGGAGGGGTTTTGCGAATTCTGGGATTTCCTTTGGGATTTTTTGGGTTTCAGGGATTTCTTGGGAATTCTGGGATTGCTTGGGTTTCTTGGGATTTCTGGGATTTTGGGGATTTCTTGGAAATTCTGGGATTTCTTGGGATTTCTTGGATTTCAGGAATCTTGGGGGTTTCTTATGATTTTTTGGGATTTCTTGGATTTCAGGGATTTCTTGGGAATTCTGGAATTTTTCGGGCTTCTTGGGAATTCTGGGGTTCCTGGGATTTTTGGGGTTTCTTGGGATTTTTTGGGGAATTTCTGGGATTTCTTGAGTTTCTTGGGATTTCTGGGATTTTAGGGATTTCTTGGGATTTTCAGGGATTTCTGGGATTTTTGGGTTTCAGGGATTTCTTGGGAATTCTGGGATTTTGGGGTGTTTTTGGGATTTCTTGGGAATTCTGGGATTTTTGGGGTTTCTTGGGAATTCTGGGATTTCAGGGATTTCTGGGATTTTTGGCATTTCTTAGGATTTTCTGGGATTTCTGGGATTTCTTGGGAATTTTTGGGATTTCTGGGATTTTTGGGGTTTTCTGGGATTTCTTGGATTTCTGGGATTTCACAGATTTCTTGGGAATTCTGAGTTTTCTGGGATTTCAGGGATTTTTGAGATTTTTGGGGTTTCTTGGGAATTCTGGGAATTTTCCCGGGAATTCTGGGATTTCTGGGAATTATCCCGCGAATTCTGGGATTTTCCCGGGAAAAGTGGGTGGGAAATTCCCTGGAATTTTGGGGAAGTTTGGGTAGGAAATGGTGGGGATGAGGTGTTGGGATGGTGGGGATTGCTGGGGGTTTTGGGGTTTTTTGGGGTTTTTGGGGTTTTTAGGGATTTCAGGGATTTTTTTGGGATTTCCTGGACTTTGGGGATTTCAGGGATTTCTTGGTGATTTCGGGGATTACTTGGATTTCTTGGGAATTCTTGGATTTCTGGGATTTTTGGAGTTTCTTGGGATTTCTTGAGATTTCTTGGATTTCTGGGGTTTTGGGGGTTTTGGGGTTTTTGGGGTTTCTTGGGATTTTTTGGGATTTCCTGGATTTCAGGGATTTCAGGGATTTCTTGGGAATTCTGGGATTTTTTTTTACTTTTGCGATTTTTGGGGTTTCTTGGGATTTTGGGGATTTTTTTTGAATTCTGGGATTTCTTGGGAATTCTGGGATTTTTGGGGTTTCCCAGAGTCAATCCCAATCAATTCTTGGGATTTTTTTTGGAATTTCTGGGATTTCTTGAGTTTCTTGGGATTTCTGGGATTTTAGGGATTTTGGGGGGTTCTTGGGATTTTTTGGGATTTCTTGGATTTCAGGGATTTCTTGGGAATTCTGGGATTTTTGGGATTTCCTGGATTTCTTGGGATTTCTGGGATTTTTGGGATTTCCTGGATTTCTTGGGATTTCTGGGATTTCTTAGGAATTTCTGGGATTTCTTGGGATTTCAGGGGTTTCTTTGGTTTCTTGGGATTTCTGGGATTTCTTGGGAATTCTGGGGTTTCTGGGATTTCCAGGATTTCTTGGGAATCCTTGGAATTCTTGGGAATCCTTGGAATTTCTTGAGATTTCTTGGGAATTTTTTGGCGTTTCTTGGGATTTCTTGGATTTTAGGGATTTCTGGGATTTCTTGGGATTTCAGGGATTTATGGGATTTATTAGGAATCCTTGCTATTTCTTGGAATTTCTTGGGATTTCTGGGATTTCAGGGATTTCTTAGGAATCCCTGCGATTCCCAGGAAAAAAGTCTGAATTCCTGCCAGGAATTCCCAAAAAAACCCAAACAACAATTGAGATCTTCGGGAAACAACAGGATTTTCCCAAATCCAGGAATTCCCAGGATGGAAAAAATGGGATAAACAACTCGGGAAATGGGAAAATTCCAGGGAAATTCCAGGAAAATTCCAGGGAAATTCCAGGGAAACGGGAATCCCGCCCTGCTCCTCCCTCCCCGACATTCCCGATTTTTTTTTGGGATCACTGATCCCTGGAATTCCCACCTGGATGGAATACATGATGATCCGGAAACATCCGCGGGCGAAAACCTTCGGCTCCCACAGGGAATGGTTGTCCAGGTGGCTGCGGGAAAACGGGAATGCCGGGAGGAACGGGAATTCCGGGAGAAATGGGAATTCCAGGAGGAATGGGAAAATTCCAGGGAAAATGGGGAAATCAACAGGAAACGGGAAAATTCCGGGAGAAACGGGAATTCCAGGGGGAATATGAAAATTCCAGGGAAAACGGGGAATTCAACAGGAAATGGGGAATTCCGGGAGAAATAGGAATTCCAGGAGAAAGGGGAATTCCAGGGAAAATGGGGAATTCAACAGGAAATGGGGAATTCAACAGGAAAAACGGGAAAATTCCAGGAGAAAGGGGAATTCCAGGGAAAAGGGGAAAATTCCAGGAGAAAGGGAAATTCAACAGGAAATGGGAATTCCAGGAGAAATGGGAATTCCAGGGAAAAGGGGGGAATTCCAGGGAAAACAGGGAATTAGCAGGAAAACAGAATTAGTTGGAAAACAGGGAATTCCAGGGAAAAAATGGGATTAGAGGAAAAATATGGAATTAGCAGGAAAAGCAGGAAACCAGGGAATTGGAGAGAAAACAGGGAATTCAAAAGAAAACAGGGAATTCCGGTTAAAAAATATGGAATTAGAGGGAAAACAGGGAATTCAAGGGAAAGACTGAATTGGAGGGAAAATATGGAATTAGCAGGAAAACAGGGAATTAGTGGGCAAATGGGGAATTTGAGGGAAAATATGGAATTGGAGAGAAAATATGGAATTAGAGAGAAAATATGGAATTAGCGGGAAAACAGGGAATGATAAGGAAAGATGGAATTCAAGGGAAAACAGGGAATTTGAAGAGAAATATGGAATTAGAGAAAATATGGAACTTGAGAGAAAATATGGAATTTGAGAGAAATTATGGAATTCAAGGGAAACCAGGGAATTCAAAGGAAAATATGGAATTGGAGAGAAAATACGGAATTTGAGAGAAAATATGAAATTTGATGGGAAAGATGGAATTAGAGGGAAAAATGGAATTAAAGGGAAAATGGAATTAGAGGCAAACCAGGGAATTTTAGGAAAAACAGGAAATTACAGGAAAAAATGGAATTTGAGGGAAAACATGGAATTCAAGAGAAACTATGGAATTAGAGAGAAAAACATGGAATTAGAGACAAAATACGGAATTAGATGAAAAACAAGGAATTAGAAGGAAAGAAGGAACTCAAGGCGAAAATGAAATTAAAGGAAAAATGGAATTAGATAGAAAATATAGAATTTGAGGGAAATCAGGGAATTACAGGAAAATATGGAATTCGAGGGAAAACAGGGAATTTGAGGGAAAATAAGGAATTCAAGGGAAAACAGGGAATTACAGGAAAAGATGGAATTTGAGGAAAAACAGGGAATTTGAGGGAAAATATGGAATTTCAGGGAAAACAGGTAATTACAGGAAAAGACAGAATTCGAGGGAAAAAACGGAATTAATGGGAAAACAGGGAATTCAAGGGAAATCAGGGAATTACAGGAAAAGTGGAATTTGAGGGAAAATAAGGAATTTGAGGGAAAACAGGGAATTACAGGAAAATACAGAATTTGAGGGAAAAGATAGAATTCGAGGGAAATCAGGGAATTACAGGAAAATACAGAATTCCAGGAGAAACAGGGAATTCGAGGGAAAACATGGAATTCGAGGGAAAACATGGAATTCGAGGGAAATCAGGGAATCACAGGAAAAGATAGAATTCCAGGAAAAACAGGGAATTTGAGGGAAAATATGGAATTCGAGGGAAATCAGGGAATTTGCGGAAAAATATGGAATTTGAGGGGAAAGAGGGAATTACAGGAAAATACAGAATTCCAGGGAAAATATGGAATTCGAGGGAAAACATGGAATTAATAGGAAAACAGGGAATTCAAGGGAAAAGAGGGAATTTGAGGGGAAATATGGAATTTGGGGGAAAATATGGAATTTGGGGGAAATCAGGGAATCACAGGATAACATAGAATTTGAGGGAAAATATGGAATTTGAGGGGAAACAGGGAATTACAGGAAAATACAGAACTCCAGGAGAAACAGGGAATTTGAAGGAAAATATGGAATTCAAGGGAAAACAGGGAATTACAGGAAAACATGGAATTTGAGGGAAAATATGGAATTCGAGGGAAAAGAGGGAATTACAGGAAAATACAGAATTTGAGGGAAAAGATGGAATTTGTGGGAAATCAGGGAATTACAGGAAAATACGGAATTCCAGGAGAAACAGGGAATTCGAGGGAAAACATGGAATTTGAGGGAAAAGATGGAATTCGAGGGAAATCAGGGAATTACAGGAAAATATAGAATTTGAGGGAAAATATGGAATTTAAGGGGAAACAGGGAATTACAGGAAAATAAGGAATTTGAGGGAAAACAGGGAATTTGAAGGAAAAATATGGAATTTGAGGGAAATCAGGGAATTACAGGAAAAGACAGAATTTGAGGGAAAACAGGGAATTTGAAGGAAAATACGGAATTCGAGGGAAATCAGGGAATTACAGGAAAAGATGGAATTTGAGGGAAATCAGGGAATTAATAGGAAAACAGGGAATTCGAGGGAAAAGGGGGAATTACAGGAAAAGATGGAATTTGAGGGGAAACAGGGAATTACAGGAAAATATGGAATTTGAGGGAAATCAGGGAATCACAGAAAAACATAGAATTTGAGGGAAAATATGGAATTTGAGGGGAAACAGGGAATTACAGGAAAATACGGAATTCGAGGGAAAACGGAATTTGAAGGAAAAATATGGAATTTGAGGGAAAACATGGAATTTGAGGGAAATCAGGGAATCACAGGAAAATACAGAATTCCAGGAAAAACAGGGAATTACAGAAAAATACAGAATTTGAGGGAAAACAGGGAATTTGAAGGAAAACATGGAATTTGAGGGAAATCAGGGAATCACAGGAAAATACAGAATTCCAGGAAAAACAGGGAATTCGAGGGAAAACACGGAATTCCAGGAAAAACAGAGAATCACAGGAAAATCCAAAATTCCAGGAAAACCAGGGAACAAACCTCCCAACTCCCACCAGGACCACCCCAGGATTTTCCGGATTTCTCCAGGACACAAACCCGGATTTTCCCAGCCGGGATCTCCCCGGAAAAGCGGGAAATTCCCGGTTTTTTTTTGGGAATTCTGGACTCACATGAGGACGGGTTTGATGGCGTTTTTGATGTTGCCATAAGCTGCTCTTCCCAGCAGTTCCCGCAGGCAGCGCTCGGCTAATTCCCGAGGATTCTCCTGCTCCTTCTCCGGCAGCGGCGACGGAGAGCGGCTGGGGAAAAACGGGAATGAATTCTGGGAAAATGGGGATTGGAGGGAAAAATAGGGATTGGAGAGGAAATTGGGGATTGGAGGGGAAATTGGGAATTGCAGAGGAAATGAGAATTCCAGGGGAAATGGGAATTCCAGGGGGAAAATGGGAATTGGAGAAAAAATGAGAAAATGGGAATGGGAGGAAAAATGGGAATTGGAGGGAAAATTGGGAATTGGAGGGAAAATGGCAATTCCAGGGGACATGGGGATTGGAGGAAAAAATGGGAATTCCAGGGGAAATGGAGATTGGAGAGGAAATGGGAATTGGAGGAAAAACGGGAAAATGGGAATTGGAGAGGAAATGGGGATTGGAGGAAAAACGGGAAAATGGGAATTGGAGAGGAAATGGGAATTGGAGGAAAAATGGGAAAATGGGAATTGGAGGGAAAATGGGAATTGGAGGGGAAATTGGGAATTGGAGGAAAAATGGGAATTCCAGGGGAAATGGGGATTGGAGAGGAAAATGGGAATTGGAAGGAAAATGGGAAAATGGGAAATCCAGGGGAAATGGGAATTCCAGGGGAAATGAGGCTTGGAGAGAGTAAATTGGGAATTGGAGGGAAAATGGGGATTGGAGAGGAAATTGGGGATTGGAGGGGAAATGGGAATTGGAGGAAAAATGGGAAAATCGGAATAGGAAGGGAAAATGGGAATTACAGGGGAAATGGGGATTGGAGAGGAAAATGGGAATTGGAGGGAAAATGGGAATTGGAGGAAAAATGGGAAAATGGGGATTGGAGAGGAAATGGGAATTGGAGGAAAAATGGGGAAATGGGAATTGGAGGGGAAATTGGGATTCCAGGGGAAATGGGAAGTGGAGGGAAAAGTAGGGATTGGAGAGGAAATTGGGGATTGGAGGGGAAAATGGGAATTGGAGGGAAAATGGGAATTCCAGGGGAAATGGGGATTGGAGGGGAAATTGGGAAAATGGGGATTGGAGGGGAAATTGGGATTGGAGAAAAAACGGGAATTCCAGGGGAAATGGGGATTGGAGGGGAAATTGGGAATTGGAGGAAAAATAGGAATTGGAGGGAAAATGGGAATTGGAAGGAAAATGGGAAAATGGGAATTCCAGGGGAAATGAGGCTTGGAGAGAGTAAATTGGGAATTGGAGGGAAAATGGGGATTGGAGAGGAAATTGGGGATTGGAGGGGAAATTGGGATTGCAGAAAAAATGGGAATTCCAGGGGAAATGGGGATTGGAGGGGAAATTGGGAAAATGGGGATTGGAGGGGAAACGGGAATTGGAGAGGAAATGGGAATTGGAGGAAAAATGGGAATTCCAGGGGAAATGGGGATTGGAGAGGAAATGGGAATTGGAGGAAAAACAGGAAAATGGGAATTGGAGAGGAAATGGGAATTGGAGGAAAAATGGGAAAATGGGAATTGGAGGGAGAATGGGAAAATGGGAATTGGAAAAATGGGAATTGGAGGGGAAATTGGGAATTGGAGGAAAAATGGGAATTCCAGGGCAAATGGGGATTGGAGAGGAAATGGGAATTGGAGGAAAAACGGGAAAATGGGAATTCCAGGGGAAATGGGGATTGGAGGAAAAATGGGAAAATGGGAATTGGAGGGGAAATGGGGATTGGAGAGGAAATTGGGAATTGGAGGAAAAACAGGAAAATGGGAATTGGAGAGGAAATGGGAATTGGAGGGGAAATTGGGAATTGGAGGAAAAATGGGAATTCCAGGGGAAATGGGGATTGGAGGGAAAAATGGGAATTGGAGGGAAAATGGGAAAATGGGGATTGGAGGGGAAATGGAAATGGGAGGGGAAATTGGAAAAATGGGAATTGGAGGGGAAATTGGGAATTGGAGGAAAAATGGGAATTCCAGGAGAAATGGGGATTGGAACGGCTGGAATTTTTTGGGATCACCCATCCGAATTCCCAATTTTCCCAACCCCATTCCCACCTCGCCATTCCCAAATTTCCCACCTCATTCCCATCCATTCCCAATCCCATACTGAGGAAGGCAAATCCCAGTTGGAATTCCCTTCATCCCCAGCATTCCCAGTTGGAATTCCCTTCATCCCCAGCATTCCCAGTTTGAATTCCCTTCATCCCCAGCATTCCCAATTTGAATTCCCTTCATCCCCAACATTCCCAAAATTCCCGAAATTCCCGTTTTTCCCACCTGTCGGGGTCGTGGCCGTGCTGGAGGTTGAAGAGCAGCGAGGGAACGATCTTGTCCATGTGCTGAGGATCCCAAATGTTGGCCTGCAGCTCGTCGTTCACCGTCTTGCGCACCACGCCCTGCAGGCCGCGGATCCCCGACATCCGGATCCTATGGGAAAATTGGGAATTTTGGGAATTCTGGGGATTTGTCATCACCACGCCCTGCAGGCCGCGGATCCCCGACATCCGGATCCTGGGGAAAAATGGGAATTTGGGGAATTCTGGGGATTTGTCATCACCACGCCCTGCAGCCCGCGGATCCCCGACATCCGGATCCTTTGGGAATAAAAATTGGGAATTTGGGGAATTCTGGGGATTTGTCATCACCACGCCCTGCAGCCCGCGGATCCCCGACATCCGGATCCTGGGGAAAAATGGGAAAAAAAATTGGGAAAAATGGGAATTTGTCATCACCACGCCCTGCAGGCCCCTGATCCCCGACATCCGGATCCTGGGGAAAAATGGGAAAAAATGGGAATTCTGGGAATTCATCACAATCCCCGACATCCGGATCCTGGGGAAAAATAATGGGAATTCTGGGAATTCTGGGAATTTCAGCTCGGAATGACCAGCTTGGGATAAACCCAGAATGATGTGGGAAGGGAAATTCCATGGAAAAACCCAGAATTCCGTGAAAAAACCCAAAGTGGATGGAAAGGAAAATTCAATGGAAAAACCCAGAATTCCATGAAGAGGAAAATTCCATGAAAAACCCAAAATTCCGTGAGAAGGAAAATTCCATGAAAAATCCTGAATTCCATGAAAAAGGAGAATTCCGTGAAAAACCCGGAATTCCAAGAAAAACACCAAATTCCGTGAAAAACCCGGAATTCAGTGAAAAAGCCCGAATTCCACAAAAAGGAAAATTTCGTGGAAAACCCTGATTTTCCAGGAATTTGTCATCACCCACCACAACCCCTTGATCCCAGATATCCGGATCCTGGGGGAAAAAAATCGGGAAAAAATGGGAATTCTGGGAATTCTGGGGATTTGTCAGCAGCCCCTTGAATTCTATGAAAAACCCCCGAATTCGATGAAGGGGAAAATTCCATGGAAAACCTGGAATTCTGTGAAAAACCCTGAATTCCACGAAAAACCCAGAATTTCAAGGGAAGGAAAATTCCGTGAAAAAACCAAAATTTTGTGAAAATTCCGTGGAAAAGCTTGAATTCCACCAAAAATCCCGAATTCCATGAAGAGGAAAATTCTGTGGAAAAGCCTGAATTCCACGAGAAGGAAAATTCCATGAAAAACACAGAATTCCATTAAAAAATCCAGAATTGTGTGAAAAAACCCAAAGTCGGTGGAAAGGGAAATTCAATGGAAAAACCCAGAATTCCATGAAAAAGGAAAATGAAGAACCCAGAATTCCAAGAAAAATCCTGAATTCCATGAGAAGGAAAATTCCATGGAAAACAACGAATTCCATGAAACAGAAAATTCCATTAAAAATCCTGAATTCCATGAAAAGCAAAATTCCATGGAAATCCCAAAATTCTGTAAGAAGGAAAATTCCATTAAAAATCCTGAATTCCATGAAAAGCAAAATTCCATGGAAATCCCAAAATTCCGTAAGAAGGAAAATTCCATGAAAAGGAAATTTCCATGAAAAGCCCTGAATTCCTCGAAAAACCCAGAATTCCAGGAAAAGGAAAATTCCGTGGAAAAACCCAGAATTCCATGAAAAACCCAGAATTCAGTGGAAAAAACCCCAAAATTTCAAGAAAAGGAAAATTCCCTGGAAAAGCCTGAATTCCATGAAAAGGAAATTTCTGTGAAAAGCCCTGAATTCCATGAAAAGCCCTGAATTCCATGGAAAAAACCGGGAATTCCATGAAAAGGAAAATTCCTAAACTTTTTCTAATTCCCATTCCCAAACCGCATTCCCAAAGCCATTATTTCTGGGATTTTTTCCGGATTTTTTCTGGTTTTTTTCTGGATTTTCCAGGGTTTTTTTCCCGGGATTTTCCCAGGATTTTTCCAAGATTTTCCATGAATTCCCATCTCACTTTTTCCGGGGTCCTCGTGCCTGGAGTGACATAATTCCCTAAATCCCTAAATCCCATTCAAATCCCCATTCCAAATCCCATTCCTGGCCATTTTTCCCTGGAATTTTTCTGGGATTTTTCCAGGAATTCCTCACTTTCTGTGGATATCAGGAATCCTTTCCCCAAATCCCATTCCCAATCCCCATTCCCAGCCATTATTCCCATATTTTTCCTGGAATTTTCCAGGAATTTCTCACTTTCTGCAGATATCAGGAAACCTTTCCCTAAATCCCATTTCCAGCCCCATTCCTGGCTGGTTTTTTCTGCTTTTTTCTGGGATTTTTCCCAGGAATTCCTCAGTTTTTGCAGGTATCAGAATCCTTTCCCCAAACCCCATTCCCAAACCCCATTCCCAATTTTTTCTGGGATTTTTCCCAGTTTTCCCATCTCACTTTTTCCGGATGTCAGGGTCCTCATGGCCAGAGTGACACAATTCCATAAATCCCTAAATCCCAAAATCCCAAACCCCATTCCCAAATCCCATTCCAAACCCCATTCCCAAACCCCATTCCCAGCAATTATTTCTGGGATTTTTCCAGGATTTTTTCCGGATTTTTTCTGGATTTTTTTCCGGATTTTCCCAGGATTTTTTCCAGATTTTTTCTGAATTTTTCCCTGGGATTGTCCCAGGATTTTTCCCTGGAATTCCTCATTTTTTCTGGATGTCGGGATCCTCATGCCCGGAGTGACACATCTGAACCCCTAAATCCCCAAATCCCATTCCCAAACCCCATCCCAAACCCCATTCCCAAAGCCATTATTTCTGGGATTTTTTCCGGATTTTTTCCGGATTTTTTCTGAATTTTTTCCGGATTTTCCCAGGATTTTTTCCTGGAATTTTCCCAGGATTTTTCCCAGTTTTCCCATCTCACTTTTTCCGTATATCAGGATCCTCGTGGCCGGAGTGACACATCTGAATCCCTAAATCCTAAATCCCTAAATCCCATTCCCAGCCGTTATTCCCGGGATTTTCCCGGAATTTTCCCAGAATTTTCCTGCGATTTTCCCAGGATTTCCCTGGAATTCCCATCTCACTTTTTCCGTATATCAGGATCCTCGTGGCCGGAGTGACACATCTCGCTGAAGCGCGACACGAAGAAGTCGTAGCTGCGATGGTAGGATGGAGTGTCCTCCTCGATGTTGGCAAACTTCACAAACTGCGGGAGAAAAAACAACGGGAATGGAGGGCTGAAATCACGGGGAAATCCACGGGAAATCCTGGGAAAAATAGCAGGAAAATTGTGGGGAAATTGCAGGAAAAATCCCGGGAAAATAGCGGGAAATTCTGGGAAAAATCATGGGAAAATTGCAGGGAAATCATGGGAAAATCCTGGGAAAAATACCGGGGAAATTCTGGGAAAAAATGCGAAAAATCCCAGAAAAATCCCAGGAGAATCCCAGGAAAAATCAAGGGAAAAATCCAAGAAAAATCCAAGAAAAATCCCAGGAAAAATTGCGGGGAAATCCTGGGGAAAATCCCAGAAAAATCATGGCAAAAAATCCCAGAAAAATCCTGGGAAAATCGTGGGAAAAATCTCAGAAAAATCACAGGAAAATTGCGGGAAAAATCCTAGAAAAATCACAGGAAAATCGCGGGGAAAATTGTGGGAAAAATCATGGGAAAATCTCAGAAAAATACCAGGAAAATCGTGGGGAAATCCTCGGAAAAATACCGGGAAAATCCTGGGAAGAATCACAGGAAAATTGTGGGAAAATCGCAGGAAAATCACGGGGAAATCCTGGGAAAGATCATGGAAAAATCCCATGAAAATCACATAAAAATCCCAGGAAAATCATGGGAAAGTTACAGGAAAATCCTGGGAAAAATCCTGGAAAAATCATGGGAAAAGTCCCGGGAAAAATCCCAGGAAAATCCCAGGGAAATCCCAGGAAAATCCCAGAATATCCTGGGAAAAATCCTGGGGAAATCCTGGAAAAATCCCAGGAAAGAATTGTGGGAAAATCACAGGAAAATCCCAGAAAAATTCCAGGAAAATCTCAGGAAAATCCCAGAAAAATCCCAGGAAAATCCAAGAAAAATCCTGGGGAAAAGTGCAGGGAAATCCTGGGAAAATCCCAGAAAAATCACGGGAAAAATCCTGGGAAAATCCCAGGAAAATACTGGAAAAATCCCAGGAAAATCCCAGGGAAAATAGCGGGAAAAATTCCAGGAAAATCCCAGAAAAATCCCAGGAAAAATCGTGGTAAAAACCTGGGAAAATCCCAGGAAAATCCCAGAAAAATCCTGGAAAAAATGCCAGGAAAAATCCCACCAAAATTCCAGGAAAAATCGAGGGAAAATCATGGGGAAAATCCTGGAAAAAATCCCAGGAAAATCCCAGGAAAAATCCCAGAAAAAATGTGGGAAAAATCTCAGAAAAATCCCAGGACAAACAGTGGGAAAAATCGCAGGAAAATCCCAGAAAAATCCCAAAGAAACCCCAAAAAAAATCCCAGGAAAATCCTCACCTTTCCCACCCATTTTCCCTCCGAATTCCCCCACATTCCCAGAAAATCCTCTTGGAATTCTCCCACTTTTCCCACAAAACCCCTCAGATTTTTCTAGCTATTTCCCTTGGGATTTTGCCACTTTCCCAGGAAATTCCAGCTTTTCCATCTTTTTTCCCTTGGAATTCTCCCACCTTTCCTGAAATTCCTCAGCTTTTCTGGTTGTTTTCTCTCACTTTTCCCAAAAATCCCAACCTTTTCCACATTCTTCCCCTGGAATTCTTCCAGTTTTCCACAAAATCCCGCAGGTTTTTCCAGCTGTTGTCCCATGGGATTTTGCCATTATTCCCAAAAATCCTCACCTTTCCCATCTTTTCCCTTGGAATTCTGCCACTTTTTCCACAAATCCACCAAATAGTGGCAAAATCCCAAGGGAAACCAGCTGGAAAAGCTGCAGCAAAATTCCCAAAATCCCAAAATTTTGGGTGGAATTTCTGCGTAATTTTTTTGGGATTTCTCCCGGGATTTTTGGGGGATTTTTAAAAAATTTCTTCTGGGATTTTTCCCAGGATTTTCCCATTATTTTTCTGGGATTTTTTCTGCTCTTTTTTCCCGGATTTTTCCCAGGATTTTTCTGGGATTTTTCGGGGATTTTCCAAAGATTTTCCCGGGATTTTCCTGGGATTTTTCTGGGATTTTTCCCAGGATTTTCCCGTGAAAATCCCGACTTTTCCCAGCTGTTTTCCCTTGGGATTTCACCACTTTTCCCAAAAATCCCGACCTTTTCCAACCCTATTTCCCATGGAATTCCCACAGAATTCCGAGAATTCCCATCATTTCTCACCGAGTTGGTTCCCAGGATCTGCAGGTTGGGTTTTTCCAACTCCTCCAGCAGCTTCCCCACAGAAAATCCCAACTTTTTCCACCTGTTTTCTCCCACTTTTCCCAAAAATCCTCACATTTTCTTGGAATTCTCCCACTTTCCCAGAAAATCCTACAGATGTTTCCAGCTGTTTTCCCTGTTTTCAGTTGGGATTTTGCCACTTTTCCCAAAAATCCCACCGATTTTTCCAGCCGTTTTCTCCCACTTTTCCCAAAAATCCCCACCTTTCCCAGCCCCGTTTTCCCTCAGAATTCCCATGGAATTCCCACAGAATTCCCACAAAATTCCCGGAATTCCCATCCTGTCTCACCAAGTTGGTTCCCAGGATCTGCAGGTTGGGTTTTTCCAACTCCTCCAGCAGTTTCCCCACAGAAAATCCCAACTTTTCCCACCTGTTTTCTCCCTCTTTTCCCAAAAATCCCCACCTTTTCCAGCCCGTTTTCCTATGGAATTCCCACAGAATTCCCACAGAATTCCCACCATTTCTCACCGAGTTGGTTCCCAGGATCTGCAGGTTGGGTTTCTCCAACTCCTCCAGCAGTTTTCCCACAGAAAATCCCAAGTTTTTCCACCTGTTTTCTCCCACTTTTCCCAAAAATCCCCACCTTTTCCAGCCCCAGAATTCCCACAGAATTCCCAGAATTCCCACCATTTCTCACCGAGTTGGTTCCCAGGATCTGCAGGTTGGGTTTTTCGGACTCCAGCAGCTTCCCCACCATCTTCAGGAAGCTCTCGACGAAGAGGTTGATGCTCTGGCAGTGACACGCCATCAGCAGCTGGTCCAGAGCCTCCATCGCGATGCACACGTAGCTGGAGTTGGGGGAAAAACGGGAATTCTGGGAATTCCGGGAATTGTAAGAATTGTGGGAATGACGGGAACGGTGGGAGAGGAACTGCAGAGAGAGACGGGGGGTGTGGGGTTGGGGATTGGGGATTGGGAAATGGGAATTGGGAATGGAAAGGAAATGGGAATTGGGAATTGGGAATTGGGAATGGGAATGGAATTGGGAATTGGGAATTGAAAATTGGGAATGGAATTGGGAATGGAATTAATTGGGAATTGGGAATTGGGAAATGGGAAATGGGAAATGGGAATTGGGAATTGGGAATTGGGAATTGGGAATTGGGAATGGAATTGGGAATTGGGAATGGAATTGGGAATGGAATTGGGAATGGAATGAATTGGGAATTGGGAAATGGGAAATGGGAATTGGGAATTGGGAATGGAATTGGGAATTGGGAATGGAATTGGAAATTGGGAATTGGGAATGGAAGGGAATTGGGAACTGGGAATAGAAAGGAATTGGGAAATGGGAATTGGGAATTGGGAATTGGGAATTGGGAATTGGGAATGGAATTGGCAATTGGGAATGGAATTGGCAATTGGGAATGGAATTGGAATTGGAACTGGGAATTGGAATTAGAATTGGGAATGGAATTGGGAATTGGGAATTGAAAATTGGGAATAGAATTGGGAATGGAATTGGGAATAGAATTGGGAATTGGGAATTGAAAATTGGGAATGGAATTGGGAATTGGGAATGGAATTGAGAATGGAATGAATTGGGAATTGGGAAATGGGAAATGGGAATTGGGAATTGGGAATGGAATTGGGAATTGGGAATGGAATTGGGAATTGGGAATGGAATTGGGAATTGGGAATGGAATTAATTGGGAATTGGGAATTGGGAAATGGGAATTGGGAATGGAATTGCGAATGGAATTGGGAATAGGGAATTGGGAAGGGAAGGGAAGGGAAGGGAATTGGGAATTGGGAATAGAAAGGAATTGGGAAATGGGAAATGGGAATTGGGAGTTGGGAATTGGGAATGGAATTGGGAATTAATTGGGAATTGGGAATTGGGAATTGGGAATGGAATTGGGAATTAATTGGGAATTGGGAATTGGGAATTGGGAATTGGGAATGGAATTGGGAATTAATTGGGAATTGGGAATTGGGAATTGGGAATTGGGAATGGAATTGGGAATTGGGAATGGAATTGAGAATGGAATGAATTGGGAATTGGGAAATGGGAAATGGGAATTGGGAATTGGGAATGGAATTGGGAATGGAAGGGAATTGGGAACTGGGAATAGAAAGGAATTGGGAAATGGGAATTGGGAATGGAAGGGAATTGAGAATTGGGAATGGAATTGGGAATTGGGAAGGAATTGGGAACTGGGAATTGGGAATGGAATTGGGAATTGGGAATGGAATTGGGAACTGGGAATTGGGAATGGAATTGGGAACTGGGAATTGGGAATTGAAAATTGGGAATAGAAGGAAACTGGGAATTGGGAATGGGGAGTTGAAGGCAATTTGGAATTGGGAATAGGAATTGGGAAGGGATTTAGGGAAGGAAATAGGGAGTTGGGAATGGAAGTAGGAATTGGGAATGGAAGTGGGAATTGGGAATGGAATTGGGAATTGGGGATTGGAAATGGAAGGGAATTGGGAATTGGGAACTGGGAATGGCATTGGGAATGTAATTGGCAAGGGAAGGGATTTGGGAATTGGGAATGGATTTGGGAACTGGGAAATGGGAGGGGAACTGGGAATGGAGAATTAGGAACTGGGAACGGAAGGGAATTGGGAATTGTAAATTGGGAATGGAACGGAATTGGGAATTGGGAAGTGAGAAATGGGAATGGAGAATTGGGAATGGAATTGGGAATGGAAAGGAAATGGGAAATTAAATTGGGAATGGAGAGGAATTGGGAAAGGGGAAAGAAGGGAATTGGGAATTGGGAATTGGGAAAGGGGAGAGAAGGGGATTGGGAATGGAAGGGGATTGAGAATTGGGAATTGGGAAATGCAAAATGGGAATTGGGAATGGAATTGGGAAGTGAAGGAAAGGGAATTGGAAATTTGGAATGGAGAATTGGGAACTGGGAATTGGGAACTGGGAATTGGGAAGGAAATGGGAGTTGGGAATGGAACTGGGAATTGGGAATGGAAGGGAACTGGGAATTGGGAATCAGGAATGGAAGGGAATTTGGAATTGGGAATCAAAGGGAGTTGGGAATTGGGAAGGGAATTGGAAATTGGGAATAGAAGGGAATTGGGAAATGGGAATTGGGAAATGGGAATGGAATTGGGAATGGAAGGGAATTGGGAATGGAAGGGATTTAGAGGAGGGAATTGGGAACTGGAAATTGGGAATTGGGAATGGAATTGGGAATGGAAAGGAGTTGAGCATTAGGAATTGAGAATTGGGAAGGAAGGGAAGGAAAGACATTGGGAATTGGGAATGGAGTTGGGAATTGGGGATGGAAAAGCACTGGGAATTGGGCAGACGAAGAGGTTGATGCTCTGGCAGTGACACAACTTCAGCAGCTGCTCCAGAGCCTCCAGAGCCATGCAGACAGAGCTGGAATTGGGGGAAAAACGGGAATTCTGGGAATTCTGGGAATGACGGGAATGATGGGAATGACGGGAACGGTGGGAGAGGAACTGCAGAGAGAGACGGGGGGTGTGGGGTTGGGGATTGGGAAATGGGAAATGGGAAATGGGAATTGGGAATGGAAAGGAAATGGGAATTGGGAATTGGGAATTGGGAATGGAATTGGGAATTGGGAATTGGGAATTGGGAATTGGGAATTGGGAATTGGGAATTGGGAATTGAAAATTGGGAATGGAATTGGGAATAGAATTGGGAATTGGGAATTGGGAATTGAAAATTGGGAATAGAAGGGAACTGGGAATTGGGAATGGGGAGTTGAAGGCAATTTGGAATTGGGAATAGGAATTGGGAAGGGATTTAGGGAAGGAAATAGGGAGTTGGGAATGGAAGTAGGAATTGGGAATGGAAGTGGGAATTGGGAATGGAATTGGGAATTGGGGATTGGAAATGGAAGGGAATTGGGAATTGGGAACTGGGAATGGCATTGGGAATGTAATTGGCAAGGGAAGGGATTTGGGAATTGGGAATGGATTTGGGAACTGGGAAATGGGAGGGGAACTGGGAATGGAGAATTAGGAACTGGGAACGGAAGGGAATTGGGAATTGTAAATTGGGAATGGAACGGAATTGGGAATTGGGAAGTGAGAAATGGGAATGGAGAATTGGGAATGGAATTGGGAATGGAAAGGAAATGGGAAATTAAATTGGGAATGGAGAGGAATTGGGAAAGGGGAAAGAAGGGAATTGGGAATTGGGAATTGGGAATTGGGAAAGGGGAGAGAAGGGGATTGGGAATGGAAGGGGATTGAGAATTGGGAATTGGGAAATGCAAAATGGGAATTGGGAAGTGAAGGAAAGGGAATTGGGAAATGGGAATGGAGAATTGGGAACTGGGAATTGGGAACTGGGAATTGGGAATTGAAAGGGAATTGGGAATTGGGAAATGACAAATGAGAAGGGTATGGGGAATTGGGAATGAAAGGGAATTGGGAATAGAATTGGGAAGGGAATTTGGAATGGATTTGGGAATGGGGAATGGAGAACTGGGAATTGGAAATGGAAGGGATATTTTCCCTGATTTTCCCTGATTTTCCCTGATTTTTCCCATATTTTCCATGATTTTTTCCCATATTTTCCCATATTTTCCCCATTTTTTTCTGGGATTTTCCCATATTTTCCCATATTTTTCCCAGATTTTCCCAGATTTTCCCGGATTTTCCATATTTTCCCTTTTTTTCTGGGATTTTCCTGGATTTTTCCTGTATTTTTCCCAGATATTCCCATATTTTCCGCGATTTTCCCATATTTTCCCATATTTCCCATATTTCCCATATTTTCCCATATTTTCCCATATATTCCCATATTTTCCCATATTTTCCTGTATTTTCCCATATTTTCCATATTTTCCCATATTTTCCATATTTTTCCCATATTTTTCTGGGATTTTCCCTGGTTTTGACGGGATTTTCCCATATTTTCCCAGATTTTCCCAGATTTTCCCCATTTTTTGTGGGATTTTCCCCGTTTTTTCTGGGATTTTCCCCATATTTTCCCAGATATTCCCATATTTTCCGTGATTTTTCCCCAGGATTTTCCCGGGATTTTCCCGGATTTCCCCAGGATTTTCCGGGATTTTTCCCGTCTCCCCGACCCGTAGCGGTGGCGGCTGACGTCGCGGATCATCCTCTCCGACAGGTACGCTCCGATCCGATCCAACTTCTCCGGAGCCGACAGAGCGTAGAAGGTCAACTTCTCCATGTTGGTCTTCACCAGACCATCCTGGAATGGGATTGGGAATGGGAATGGGAATGGGAATGGGAATGGGAATGGGATTGGGAATGGTGGGAATGGGAATGGGATTGGGAATGGTGAGAATGGGATTGGGAATGGTGGGAATAACAGGAATGGGATTGGGAATGATGGGAATAATGGGATTCATGGGAATAATGGGAATGGGAATGGGGATTGGAATGGGATTGGGAATGATGGGAATGGGATTGGGAATGGAATAGGATTGGGAATTGAATGGGATTGGGAATGGAATGGGATTGGGAATGATGGGAATGGGATTGGGAATGGAATGGGATTGGGAATGGGATTGGGGATGATGGGAATAATGGGAATGGGATTGGGAATGGTGGGAATGGGATTGGGAATGGGAATGATGGGAATGGCAGGAATAATGGGAATAATGGGAATAATGGGAATAATGGGAACGGGAGTGGGAATGGAATGGGAATAATAGGAATAATGGGAATAATGGGGATAGGAATAGAATGGGAAGAATGGGATTTGTGGGAATAATGGTGTTGGGATCGGTGGGAATGGGATTGGGAATAATGGGAATGGGATTTATGGGAATTATGGGAATTATGGGACTGCAAATAATGGGAATGGGATTGGGAATGATGGGAATGGGATTGGGAATAATGGGAATGGGATTTATGGGACTGGGGGGATTTTTGGGAATTATGGGACTGCAAATAATGGGAATGGGATTGGGATCAGTGGGAATGGGATTGGTGGGATTGAAGGGATTTGTGGGAAGAATGGGACTGGTAAATAGGACTGGGAATGATGGGAATGGGACTGGGAATGGGATTGGGAATGGTGGGAATGATGGGAATGGGATTGGGAATGATGGGAATGATGGAAATAGTGGGAATGGGGAGGAGAATTGGGATGGGAAAGGGAATGGGAATAGGAAAGGAATGGGAATCATGGCAATAATGGGAACAATGGGAATAATAGGAATGACAGGAATGGGAGTGGGAAGGATGGCAAAAATGGGAATAATGAGGATGAGAATAGGAAAGGAATGGGAATAATGGGAATAATGGGAAGAATGGGAATAATGGGAATAATGGGAATAATAATGGGAATAATGGGAATGGGAATGGATGGAAATGGAATGGATGGGAATGGAATAGGAATGGGTTGGAATAATGGGAATGGGAATACAATGGGAATAATTGCAATAATGGGAATAATGAGGATAATGGGAATGGCAAAGGAATGGGAATAAAGAGGGAATGGGAATGGGAATAGAATGGGAATAATGGGAACGGAACGGAATGTGAATAATAGCAATGGGAATGGAATGGGAATGGGAAAAGAATGGAGATGGGAATGGGAATGGGATGGATGAGAATTGGATTGGGAATAATGGGAATAATGGGAATAATAATGGGAATAATGGGAATGGGAATGGAATGGAATGGGAATGGAAATGGGAAGGAGAATAGAATGGGAATAGAGTGAGAATGGGGATTGGAATAACAGGAATGGGAATGGAATGGGAATGGGAAAAGAATGGAGATGGGAATGGGATGGGCATGGAATGGATGAGAATTGGATTGGGAATAATGGGAATAATGGGAATAATGGGAATGGAATGGGAACACAAAAGGAATGGAAATTGGGAATGGGAATGGGGAAAATGGGAATGGGATGGGGATGGAAATGGAATGGAAATAGAATGGGAATAATGGGAATAATGGGAATAATGGGAATAATGGGAATAATGGGAATAATGGGAATAATGGGAATATTAGGAATAATGGGAATGGGAATGGAATGGGAAAGTTGGGAATAATAGGAATAATGGGAATGGGAATAGGAAGGAATGGCAATAATGGGAATGATGGGAATAATGGGAATGACAGGAATAACAGGGATGGGAACGGGAACGGGAATAGAATGGGAATAATGGGAATGAATGGGAATGGGAATGGGAATAGAACAGGTATGATTTGGAATGGGAATAATGGGAATAATGGGAATTATGGGAATAATGGGAATTATGGGAATAATAGGAATAATGGGAATAATGGGAATAATGGGAATGGAATGGGAGTGAGATAGGAATAACGGGAATGGGAAGAATGGGAAGAATGGGAATAGTGGGAAGAATGGGAATGGGAGTTGGAATGGGAAAGGAAATGGGAACAGGAATGGGAATGAGATCCAAGTGGATGTGCATTCCCAGGAAAACCTCAGTTATTCCCAGCCAAATCCCAAATGCCAAATCCCCCCAAAAAAAGAAGGATCGGATCTGATTTCCCACCTTCCCATCCCCCCAAATCCCAAATCCCAAATTCTAAATTCCAAATCCCAAAGCAAACAAGGATCGGACACAATCCCCACCTTCCTGTCCACCCAAATTCCAAATCCCAAATTTCAGATCCCGAATTCCCAATCCTGAATCCTGAATTCCCAATCGCAAATCCCAAATCCTAGGAAAAAAATTTGGATCCCAAAGCCCGGAAAAAGCAGGATTAGATCCAACTCCCCACCTTCTTGTTCACCCAAATCCCAAATCCCAAATCCCAAATCCCAAAAAAACCCAAAGATTGGATCCCAATTCCCCACCTTCCCATCCACAACAAATCCCAAATTCCCAATCCCAAAATCCCAAATTCCAAACCCCAAATCCCAAATTCCCAATCCCAAATCCCAAATTCCCAATCCCAAATCCCAAAAAGGTTCAAAATCAAAAAAAGTTTGGAGCCCAAATCCCAAATCCTGGGAAAATTTTGGATCCCAAATCCCAAAAAAAGCAAGATTGGATCCAATTTCTCATCCTTGCCATCCAACCAAATCCCAAATTCCCAATCCCAAATCCCAAAAAAACCCAAAGATTGCATCCCAATTCCCCACCTTCCCATCCAACCAAATCCCAAATTCCAAACCCCAAAATCCCAAACCTCAAATCCCAAAATCCCAAATTCCCAATCCCAAATCCCAAAAAAACCCAAGGATTGGATCCCAATCCCTCATCCTTCCCATCCACCCCAAATCCCAAAAGGGTTCAAAATCCAAAAAGGTTTGGATCCCAAATCCCAAATCCTGGGAAAAGCAGGATTGGATCCAATTCCTCATCCTTCCCATCCACCCCAAATCCCAAATCCCAAACTCCAAATTCCCAAGTCCCAAAATCCCAAATCCCAAAATCCCAAATTCCAAACCCCAAAATCCCAAATTCCAAAATCCCAAACCTCAAATTCCAAAATTCCAAATCCCAAATCCCAAATTCCAAATTCCCAATCCCCAAACTCCCAAATTGCAAACCCCAAATCCCAAATTCCTCATCCCCAAATCCCAAATTTCCAATCCCAAATCCCAAATTCCAAACCCCAAAATCCCAAACCCCAAAATTCCAAATCCCAATCCCCAAATCCCCAAATTCCCAATCCCAAAATCCCAAACCCCAAACCCCAAAATCCCAAACCTGAAATCCCAAATTCCAAACCCCAAATTCCCAAACCCCAAATCCCAAAATCCCAAACCCCAAACCCCAAAATCCCAAATTCTCCAAACCCCAAATCCCAAAAAACCCAGGATTGCCTCCCCCTTTCCCCTCCCTCCCCAATTCCCAATTCTCCGGGAAAATTCCCATCTCTGGGAATTCCCGGGATGGGAATGAATTCCCAAAATTCCCAGAATTCCCGGAATTCCCGGAAAAGCGCTGGAATCACCTCGGGATCCTCGGGGAAGATGTTATCCACCAGGCGCTTGTAGCGCGGCCGGAGAGCTCCGCAGCAGCCGCACACCCCTGGGGAAAAAAACCGGGAATAAAAACTGGGAATGGAAACTGGGAATGAAATCAATCAGGGAATGAAATCAGGGAATGGAAACTGGGAATGAAAACTGGGAATGGAAACTGGGAATGAAATCTGGGAATGGAAACTGGGAATGAAATCTGGGAATGGAAACCGGGAATGGAATCTGGGAATGAAATCCGGGAATGAAATCTGGGAATGAAAACCGGGAATGGAATCTGGGAATGGAATCTGGGAATGGAAACTGGGAATGGAATCTGGGAATGGAATCTGGGAATGAAAACTGGGAATGGAAACTGGGAATGAAATCTGGGAATGGAAACTGGGAATAAAATCTGGGAATGAAAATTGGGAATGAAATCTGGGAATGAAATCTGGGAATAAAATCCAGGAAAAGCAGGAAAAACTTTGGGAAAATCGTTGGGACAAGACGGAAAATTATTGGGAAAATTACTGGAAAAATTATTGGGAAAATAATCAGGAAAATAATTGGGAAAATTATCAGGAAAAGCAGGAAAATCATTGGGAAAATCGTCGGGGAAAGCAGGAAAATTATCGGGAAAATCATTGGGAAAATAAAATCAGGAAAATCGTTGGGAAATCATCAGGAAAAGTGTTGGGAAAATCAGGAAAATCATTGGGAAAATCCTCAGGAAAATAATTGGGAAAATCATTGGGAAAATCATTGGGAAAATTGTCAGGAAAATATGGAAAATCATTGGGAAAATCATTGGGAAAATCAGGAAAATCATCAGGAAAATTACTGGAAAAATCACTGGGAATATAATCAGGAAAAACCATTGGGAAAATCATCAGGAAAATCATCAGGAAAATCATCGGGAAAATAATTGGGAAAATTGGGAAAAGAGGGAAAATTATTGGGAAAATCATTCGGAAAATCATTCAGAAAATTGGGATCCAAGCTGGGAAATCCTGGAGTTTTCCCAGGAAATCCCAAAGTTTTCCAACCCAAATCCCAGAGTTTTCCCAGAAATCCTAAAGTTTTCCATCCCAAATCCCAAAGCTTCCCCAATAATCCTGAAGTTTTCCAGGAAATCCCAAAGTTTTCCAACCCAAATCCCGGAGTTTTCCCAGAAATCCTGAAGTTTTCCCAATAATCCTGAAGTTTTTCCAGGCAATCCCAAAGTTTTCCATCCCAAATCCCAAAGTTTTCCCAGAAATCCCAAAGTTTCCCATCCCAAAATTCCAAGAAAAAACCTTTTCCCCATTCCCACCTCCGGAATTCCACGGAATTCCCGGAAAATCCCAAATTCCCTCCGGGAGGAATTCCTCTGGAATTCTTTCCCTGCAGCTGGAATTCCTCAAATTCCCAATTTTCCTTTTGGGAATTCTGGGATCCTCCAGGAAATGCCTTGGAATTTCCAGCAATTCCTCCCGAATTCCCAATTTTTTTCCCGTTATCCCGGATTTTATTCCTTCCTGGATTTTCCTGATTTTCCAAAGGATTTCAATCCAGGATTGGAGGAAATTCCCGAAATTCCCATCCTGAATTCTTTCCCAGAATTCCCAAAATCTCAGCACATTCCCAAAAAAAAATAAAGGAAAATTCCGGAGGTTTTCCCGCCAGGCGCAAATCCCGAAAAATTCCGGAGATTTTCGGGATTCAGTTGGGAATTTTCTCATTCCTGATTCATCCCAAATCCCATCGGGAAAAATTCCCCAATTAATTCCAATTCTTTAATTAAATCCAATTACTTAATTAAATCCAATTCCCGAATTAATTCCAATTCCAGAATTAAATCCAATTCCTTAATTCAAATTCCTTCATTAATTCCAATTCCTGAATTAACTCAAATTCCTTCATTAATTCCAATTCCTTAATTAAACCGAATTCCTGAAGTAATTCCAATTCCCAAATTAATTAAAATTCCTCAATTAATTCCAATTCTCAAATTTATCCCAATTCCTTCGTTAATTCCAATTTATTAATTAAATCCAATTACTTAATTAATTCCAATTCCCAAATTAATTAAAATTCCTCAATTAATTCCAATTCCCAAATTCATCCCAATTCCTGCATTAATTCCAATTCATTAATTAAATCCAATTCCTTAATTAATTCCAATTCCTTAATTCAAATTCCTCAATTAAACCAAATTCCTTAATTAAATCCAATTAATGAAATCCAATTCCTTAATTCATTCCAACTCCCAAATGAAATCAAATTCCTTAATTAAATCCAATTAATTAAACCCAATTCCTTAATTCATTCCAACTCCCAAATGAAATCCATTTCCCTAATTCATTCCAATTCCCTCATTAAATCAAATTCCCTCATTAATTCCAATTCCTTCATTAAATCAAATCCCAGGAATTCTCTCTGAAACCCACAAAACCGGGATAAAACTGGGATAAAAAGCTGGAATTCTATGAAAATTGGGATAAATTTTCCTTAAATTCCTTAAAATTCCTTAAAAAAATTCCTTAAAAAAATTAGAATTCCTTAAAAAAATGGGATAAGCTAAGGATAAAAAGCCGGAATTCCATAAAAACTGGGATAAAAACCAGAATTCCATAAAAACAAGGAAGTTTTCCCAGTTTTTTTCCCCCGCCATTCCCTACGGAATGACTGTCCCAAACCTTGATCAGCTTCCCAAAAATTCCCGGAAATTCCTCCTTCCAAACCCAGAATTCCCAGAAATTCCTCCGGAATTCCAACTTTCTCCCCTCCTCCCACATTCCCAGCATCCCCAGTCTAAAAAACCAGAGCTGGGAAGAAGAAAAACCTGGAAAAATCCTGGAAAAATCCTAAAAAAACTCCTAGAAAAGGCCTAGAAAAACTCTGGAAAAATCCTAGGAAAACCGTGGGATAACCCTGGAAAAATCCTACAAGAATCCTGGAAAAATCGGAGAAAAATCCTGGAAAAACCCTGGAAAGATTAGAGAAAAATCCGAGAAAAATCCTGGAAAAAACCTGGGAAAATCCTAGAAAAGTTCAGAAAAAATCCTAGGATAAATCCTGGAAAAACCCTGGAAAAATCATGGAAAAGCCCTAGAAAAGTCCTGGAAAAATCTTGGGATAAATCCTGGGATAAATCCTAGAAATGTCCTAGAAAAATCCTGGAAAAATCCTGGAAATATCCTGAAAAAAATCCTACAAAAATCCTGGGATAAATCCTATAGAAATCCTGGAAAAATTCTGGGATAAATCCTGGAAAAATCCGGAAAAATCCTGGAAAAATCCTGGAAGAAACCTAGAAAAATCCGGGAAAAATTGGAGAAAAATCCTAATGAAAAGCCCTGGAAAAATCCTAGAAAAATCCTGGAAAACCCTGGAAAAATTGTAGAAAAACTAGAAAAACCCTAGGATAAATCCAAAAAAAAAAAAAACCCTGGAAAAAATCAAAAACCCTAGAAAAATCTGTGATAAATCCTGAAAAAATCCTACAAAAATCATAGAAAAACCATAGAAAAACCATGGAAAAATCACAAAAAAACCATGGAAAAACCCTGGAAAAATCCTAAAAAAAAACCCTAAAAAAACTCCTCGGAAAATCTTGGAAAAATCATAGAAAATTTGTAGAAAAATCCTGGGAAAATTTAAAAAAAAAATCCTAGAAAAGTCCTAGAAAAACTCTGGAAAAATCTGAGAAAAATCCTGGAAAAGACCTGGGAAAATCCTAGAAAAGTTCTGGAAAAAATCCTAAGATAAATGCTGGAAAAATCCTGGAAAAATCTTGGGATAAATCCTAGAAATGTCCTAGAAAAATCCTGGAGAAAAACCTGGAAATATCCTGAAAAAAATCCTACAAAAATCCTGGGATAAATCCTATAGAAATCCTGGAAAAATTCTGGGATAAATCCTGGAAAAATCCTGGAAAAATCCTAGAAGAAACCTAGAAAAATCTGGGAAAAATCGGAGAAAAATCCTAATGAAAAGCCCTGGGAAAATCCTAGAAAAATCCTGGAAAAATCCTGGAAAAATCCTGGAAAAACCCTGGAAAAATTGTAGAAAACCTGTGGAAAAATCTGAGAAAAATCCTGGAAAAATCCTGGGATAAATCCTAAAACAACCCTGGGAAAAACCTGAAAAATCCTAAAAAAATCCTTTTAAAATCCTGAAAAAATCCTGTAAAAATTATAGAAAACTCCTATAAAAAACCTGGAAAAACCCTGAAAAAAATCCTGGAAAAACCCTGGGAAAAATCCTGAAAAAATCCGAGAAAAATCCTGGAAAAATCCTGAAAAAATCCTGGGATAAATCCTAACACAACCCTGGGAAAACCCTGAAAAATCCTAAAAAAATCCTAAAAAAATCCTAAAAAAGGTCCTAAAAAACCCTGAAAAAATCCTAAAAAAATCCTGAAAAAATCCTTTAAAAATCCTGAAAAAATCCTGGAAAAATCCTGGAAAAAAACTTGGAAAAAACCTAGAAAAATCCTGGGAAAGTCCTATAAAAATCCTACAAAAATCCTGGAAAAAATTCTGGGATAAATCCTAAAACAACCCTGGGAAAACCCTGAAAAATCCTAAAAAAATCCTGAAAAACTCCTGAAAAAAAATCCTTTAAAAATCCTAAAAAACCCTGAAAAAATCCTGAAAAAATCATTTTAAAATCCTGAAAAAACCCCTAAAAATCCTGAAAAAATCCTTTAAAAATCCTAAAAAAATCCTGAAAAAATCCTTTAAAAATCCTGAAAAAATCCTGGAAAAATCCTGGGAAAGTCCTATAAAAATCCTACAAAAATCCTGGAAAAAATCCGGAAAAAATCCTGGGATAAATCCTAAAATAACCCTGGGAAAACCCTGAAAAATCCTAAAGAAATCCTGAAAAAACCCTGAAAAAATCCTGAAAAAATCCTTTTAAAATCCTGAAAAAAACCCTAAAAATCCTGAAAAAATCCTTTAAAAATCCTAAAAAAAATCCTGAAAAAATCCTTTACAAATCCTGAAAAAAATCCTAAAGAAATCCTAAAACAACCCTGGAAAAACCCTTTAAAAAACCTGGAAAAATCCTAAAAAAAACCCTGGAAAAATCCTGGAAAAATCCTGGGAAAAATCCTGGAAAACCCCTAGAAAAATCCTACAAAAATTACAGAAAAACCCTAGAAAAACTCCGGAAAAATCATTCAAAAAAACAGGAAAAACCCTGAAAAAATCCTGGGAAAATCCTTAAAAAACCAGGAAAAACCCTGAAAAAATCCTGGGAAAATCCTGGGAAAATCCTTTAAAAATCCTAAAATCAAAAAACCCTGAAAAAATCCTAAAAATCCTTTTAAAATCCTAAAAAAAAAAAACCTGGGAAAATCCTGGAAAAAAATCCTTTTAAAATCCTGAAAAAATCACTTAAAAAATCCTGAAAAAATCCTAAAAAAAGGTCCTAAAAAACCCTGAAAAAAATCCTGAAAAAATCCTTTTAAAATCCTGAAAAAAACCCTAAAAATCCTTTAAAAATCCTTTAAAATTCCTGGAAAAAATCCTTTAAAAAATCCTCTTAAAAAACCCTGGAAAAACCCTAAAAAATCCTAAAAAAATCCTGGAAAAATCCTACAAAAATCCTGGAAAAACCCTAAAAAAATCCTACAAAAATCACAGAAATACCCTAAAAAAATCCTTAAAAAATCCTTAAAAAATCCCAAAAAACCCTAAAAAAATCCTAAAAAAACCCTGGAACAACTCCCACCCTCCCCCCTTTCCCCCTTTTCCCAACTCCTCCACGAATCCAAAAATTCCCAAAAAATTCCCAAAAAATTCCCAAATAATCCCAAAAAAATCCCCAAATAATTCATTCCCGGCGCTACCTGCTCCGGGCACCGGCAGCATTTCCCAGGAGCGCCGCGGGAATTCTGGGAAGAATTCCAGGAATTTCGGGAATTCCGGGAATAAATCCGGGAATTCGCTCAGCGCCATGGAAAAGCGGGATGAGAATTCCAGCTTTTTTTCCCAATTTTCCCCATCGCTGCGGGAATAAAACCCCAAAAAACCGGGAATGCGGCTGGCTGGATGGATGGATGGGAATTTTTTGGGAATTCTGGGGGATCCGCAGGAATTCTGGGATGCGCCAGGCTGGCCACGCCCATTCCCGCGGTTTTTTTTTTCCCGGGAAATTGGGATGGATGGGAATTCTGGCGGGAAAGGTGGGAAAGGTGGAGAGGATTTGTGGGAAATCCGGACTGGAGTTGGTGGGGAAAGGGATGGGATGGGATGGGAGGGAATCCGGATCCGGGAATGTTGGGATCCGGGGTCCGGGTTTTGGATGGAGCCGTTCCCGTTGAGATTCCAATTTTAATTCCAATTTGAATTCCAATTAATTCCAATTCCAATTTAATTCCATTCAATTCCAATTCCAATTAATTCCAATTCCAATTCCAATTAATTCCAATTCCAATTTAATTCCATTCAACTCCAATTCCAATTCCAATTAATTCCAATTCCAATTCCAATTCCAATTCCAATTTTAATTCCTATTTTAATTCCATTTCCAATTAATTCCAATTTTAATTAATTCCAATTCCAATTCCATTCCAATTCCAATTAATTCCATTCCAATTCCATTCCAATCCCAATTCCATTCCATTCAATTCCAATTCCATTCCAATCTAATTCCAATTCCAATTAATTCCAATTCCCAATTCCATTCCAATTCCATTCATAACTCCAATTCCAATCCCAATTCTATTCCATTCCATTTCCAATTCCATTCCATTCCAATTCAATTCCAATCCCAATCCCAATTCCAATTCCAATCCCAATTCCATTCCAATTCCAATTATTTCCAATCCCAATCCCAATTCCAATTCCATTCCAATCCCAATTCCATTATTCCAATTCCATTCTATTCCATCCCAATTCCATCCCAATTCCATCCCAATTCCATTCCAATTCCATTCCAATTCCATTTCCAGTCCAATCCCAAACCCATCCCAATCCAGTCCTATCCCAGCACATCCCAATCCAATTCCAATTCCATTCCAATCCCAACCCTATTATCCCAATCCAATCCCAATAACAATCCCAATTGCAATTCCACTTCCAATCCCATTCACAATCCCAATCCTAATTCCAATTTCAATTCCAATTCCATTTCCAATTTTTCCATTCCAATTCCATCTGATACCCAATCCCAACCCCAATCCCAATCCCAATTCCATTTCCATCCCAATAGAATCCAATTCCAATCCAATTCCAATCCAATTCCAATTCCAATTCCAATTCCAATTCCACCCCAATCCCAATCCTAATTCTTATTCCAATTCCAATCCCAATCCAATTTTATCCCAATCCTAATCCCATTATCCCAATTTCATCCCAATTCAATCCAATCCCAATTCCAATCCTATCTCAATCCTATTCCAATCCCAATCCCAATCTCATCCCAATCCTATCTCAATTCAATCCAATCCCAATTCCAATCCTATCCAATCCCAATCCCATCCCAAATCCATCCCAGTCCAATCCCAATTCCAATTCCAACCTCAAATCCATCCCTTTTTTATCCCAATCCCATCCCAATCCTATTCAAATTCCAATTTCAATCCATCCCAATCCCAATCCCAATCCCAATCCCACCCCAATCTCTATTCCATCCCAATCCAATCCAATCCCACTCGTATCCCAATCCCAATCCAATTCTAACCAATCAAACCCCAATCTAAATTCCCAATCCCAATCCCAATCCTATCCCAGCACATCCCAATCCAATCCCAATCCCATCCCAACTCTAATTTAATCTCATTATCCCAATCCAAGTCCCACCATCCCAATCCCACCCCAAACAAATCCCCATTCCAATCCCATTTGCCATCCGAATCCCAATCCCATCCCAATCCCAATTCCACTTCCAATTCCATTCACAATCCCAATCCCAATTCCATTTCCAATCTCAATTCCATTTCAATTCCATCCCAATCCCAATTCCATATCAGTCCCAACACCAATCCCAATCCAATTCCAATAAATCTAATCCAAATCCAATCCAATTCCAAATCCATTCCAATCCCAATATCATACAATCCTATTATCCCAATCCAATCCCAATTCCAATCCCAAATCCATCCCAATCCCATCCCACTTCCATCCCCATCCAATTCCATCCAAATCTCATCCCAAATAAATCCCAATCCCAATCCAAATCAATTCCAAATCAATCCCAAATAAATCCCAAATCAATCCCAAATAAATCCCAAATAAATCCCAATCCCATCCCTGGATGCTCCAACCTGGCCTGGGAAAAATTCCATCAAAACCCCAAGGGAGAAGAAGGGAATACATTTGGGGAAAAGAGGGAAAAGAGTGGAAAAAAGAGGGAAAAGGGAACAAAAAAAAGGAGGGAAAAAAGAGGGAGGAAAAGCAGGAAAAGGAAATTCCTGTTTTCTGTCCATTCCAGGGTGGGAATTCCATGGGAAAAGAGGAAAATAGGGATTGGAGGCACTGAAGGGTTGGATTTGCCATTGGAAGGCGGGAAAATTCCATAAAAGTTCCCTAAAAATTCCATTAAAATTCCGTAAAAGTTCCGTTAAAATTCCGTAAAAATTCCATTAAAATTCAATTAAAATTCCGTTAAAATTCCGTAAAAGTTCCATTAAAATTCCATTAAAATTCCGTAAAAATTCCATTAAAATTCCATTAAAATTCCATTAAAATTCCAAAAGAACTCCATGACAACAATTCCATAATGATGCCGTTAAAATGCCATCGAGATTCCATAAAAACGCCATAAAAAGACCCTAGAAGTTCTCCTGAAATGCCATAAAAACTCCCTAAAAACTCCCTAACAACAATTCCATAACAATTCCACAACAATTCCATCCAAATTCCGTCAAAATTCCATAACAATTTCATCACAAATCTACAAAAACACCACAAAAATACCATAAAAACTCCCTTAAAACTCCAAAACAACTCTATAAAAATACCATAAAATTCCATCAAAACTCCATCAAAATTCCAACATAACAATTCCAGAAAATTCCAGAAAATTACCATAAAAACTCCATAACAATTCCCTTCAAACTCCCTTAAATTTCCTTTAAAATGCCATAAAAACGCCATAAAATCTCCATCCAAATTCCACAAAAACTCCCTTAAAAGGCCCTAAAAAAAACCCCCAAAAATGCCATAAAAACTCAATTAAAATGCCATCAAAATCCCATTAAAATTCCATAACAATTCCATAACAACTCCATAAAAATTCCCTTAAAATGCCAAAAAAAAATCCCTAAAAATACCATTAAAATGCCATAAAAATTCCATAAAAATATTATAAAAATCCCATTAAACTCCGTGACAATTCCATAACAACTCCATTAAAATTCCCTCCTTTTCCCTCATTTTTGCCTCTTTTCCCCTTTTTTTTTCCTCATTTTTTCCTCTTTTTTCCCTAATTTTTTCCTCTTTTTTCCCTAATTTTTTCCTCTTTTTTCCCTCCTTTTTTCCCTCTTTTTCCCTCCTTTTTTCCCTCATTTTCCCCTCATTTTCCCCTCATTTTTCCCTGGATTTTGCCCCAATTCCCCCTGGGAATGTAGGAATTGAATCCCAAAACACACAAAAGCAGGAATGAAAACTGGGAATAAAAAACTGGGAATTAAAAAAAAAAAAATCAGGGAATATTAAAAAAAAACCAGGGAGGAAAAAAACTGGGAAGATAAAGGAGGGAATGAAAAACTGGGAATAAAACCTGGGAATATGAAAAACTGGGAATTATAAATAAAAAAAAAAAAAAAACCAAAACAAAACAGAGAATAAAAATCAGGAATGAAAACTAGGATTAAAAACTGGGAATTAAAAAAAAAAAAAAAAGGGAATAAAAACTGGGAATTTAAAAAAAAACAGGAATAAAACTAGGGAATAAAAAAAAACCAGGGAATATAAAACTGGGAATTAAAAAATAAAATAAAATAAAAAAAATCAGGGAATAAAATCCAGAAATGAAACCAGGAATGAAAAGTTAAATAAAGGGAATTAAGGGAATTAAAATAATTAAGAGGGAATTAAAACTGAGGAATTAGAAAAAAAAAAAAGGGGAATAAAAAAACTGGGAACCCAAAATGGGGAATGAAAAACTGGGAATAAAAAACCAGGAATTTAGAAAATGGAATTTAAAAAATCTGGGAATTAAAAAAATTTAAAAAATTAAAAATAAAAAAAATTTAAAATAAAAAAAATTAAAAATAAAAAAAAATTAAAAATAAAAAAAAATTAAAAATTTAAGAAAAAAAGGAATAAAAACGGGAATAAAAGAGGGAAAAAAACGGGAATTAAAAACTGGGAATAAAACCAGGGAATATGTAAAAAATAGGGAATTTTTTTAAAAAAAACCAGGAATAAAAAAAAAAATCCGGGAATAAAATCCAGGAGTTTGAAGCTAAAAAAATTCCCTTTTTCCCAGGATATTCCCAGGGATCCGGATGGAAATTCCCAATTTTTTTTTTTCCCCCATGGAAAAATGAATTTATTTCTGGTTTTTCTGTCCTCCCGGCTCCGGGCAGGAAGGAGTTAACGGGAGGATTAAAATTCGGGATAATCCGGAGAATTCCAAGGGCGAAAGGGAGGCGGGAAGGGCGGGGAGGGGGAGGGGAAATAATGGGAAAATAAGGGGAAAAAATGGGAAAAAAATGGGAAAAATAGTGGGAAAAATGGGGGAAATATTGGGAAAAATAGCGGGAAAAAACTGGGAGAAATAGTGGGAAAAATGGGGGAAAAATGGGGGAAAATGGGGAAAAAAACGGGGAAAATGGGGGAAATAGTGGGAAAAAAACTGGGAAAAAGAGTGGGAAAATGGGAAAAAATGGGGGAAAAAACTGGGAAAAATAGTGGGGAAAATGGGGGAAAAAACTGGGAAGAAATGGGGAAAAATGGGGAAAAAATTGGGAAAGATAGGGAAAAAAAGGGGGAAAATAGTGGGGAAAAACTGGGAAAAATGGGGAAAATAGTGGGAAAAAACGGGGGGGAATTGGGAAAGAAACTGGGAAAAAATGGGTAAAAATACTGGGGAAAAATGGCGGGGAAAATAACGGGAAAAAATGGGGAAAATAAGGAAAAATCGTGGGGAAAAAATGGGGGAAAATACTGGGAAAAATGGAAAAAAATGGGGGAAAAAAACTGGGAAAAAATGGAGAAAAAACCGACAAAAACTGGGGGGAAAATGGGAAAAAATATGGGGAAAAATGGGGGGAAACTGGGGAAAAAAAACTGGGAAAAATGGGGAAAAACAGGGGAAAAACTGGGGAAAAATGGAGAAAAAAACCGGCAAAAAATGGGAGGAAAAAATGGGAAAAAATGGGAAAAATACCGGGGAAAATGGGAAAGAAACCGGGAAAAATGGGGAAAAATACTGAGGAAAACACCAGGAAAAAATGGGGAAATATGGGGGAAATACTGGGGAAAAATGGGAAAAAGAACTGGGAAAAATTAGGGAAAACCGGGGACAAAAAGGGGGGGGAAATGGGGAAAAATACCGGGAAAAACTGGGGAAAAATTCCGGGAAAATGGGGAAAAAAAATGGGAAAAATGGGAAAAAGAACTGGGAAAAAATGAGGGAAAACTGGGAGGGAAAAAATACTGGAAAAAAGGGGAAAAACCGGGAAAAGAATGGGAAAAATGTGGGAAAATGGGGGGGGGAACCAGGAAAAACTGGGGAAAAAGTGGAAAAAAATGGAAAAAAAATTGGAAAAAATGGGAAAAAGCAGGGAGAGCTGGGGGAGGAATACGGGGGAAAAAAGAAGGGAAAAAACTGGGAAAAGTAGGGGGAAAAACAGGGAAAAATGGGGAAAAATGGGGGGGAAAGGAGGAAAAAATACTAGGAAAAAATGGGGAAAAAATGGGAAAAAAATGGGGAAAAAATGGGGAAAAAATTCTACGAAAAAACGAGGAAAACCAGGAAAAAATATGGGAAAAGCCAGAAAAGAAAACTGGGAAAAAGTGGGAAAAAGGGGAAAAAAGGGGAATAAAAAAGGGGGAAAAAGAGGGAAAAAGAAAGAGGGAAAAGGGGAAAAACCGGTGGAAAAAGAGAGGGAAAAGGTGTGGGAAAAAAATAGGAAAAACCAGAAAATTAGGGGAGAAAGTGGGAGGAAAAATGGGGAAAAAATGGGGAAAAAATGGGGAAAAAATGGGGGAAAAATGGGGGAAAAATGGGGAAAAATACCAGGAAAAATTGGATTAAATGGGGAAAAAAGTGGGGAAAATTGGGGGGAAAAAAAGGGAAGAAAAGCAGGAAAAATGGGGAAAATAGAGGGAAAAAACCAGGGTTAAAAATCGGGTTTTTTTAAATAAAATTAATGGAAAAGCTGGAAGAGAAAATTGGGGGAAAATGGGGAAAAAACGGGGAATAAAAAGGGAGGAAAAGTGGGAAAAAAGAGGGAAAAAACCTGGAAAAATTGGGGAAAATCTGGGGGGAAAAAAAAATGAGGAAAAAAGGGAGAAAAAAAAACAGGAGAAAAAGGGGAAAAAATGGGAAAAAATGAGAAAAAACTGGGAAAAAATCCGGGAAAAGGGAGAAAAAAAGGGAATTTGGGGAGGGGAAAAATTCCCAAAAATTCCCAGAAAATTCCCAAAAAAAGAAAAAGAAAAAAGAAAAAAAAACAGAAGAGAAATTCCCTGAGAGAAATTCCCTGGAAAATCCAGGAAAAAATGGGAAAAATTGAGGAAAATTGGGAAAAATTGGGAAAAATTGGGATTCACTTTTTTTTTCTCTGTGGATGTTTTAAATAACCCCAAAATCCCATAAATAACCCCAAAAAATCCCAAAAATAACCCCAAAAATCCCATAACCCCAAAAATCCCATAAATAACCCCAAAAATCCCATAAATAACCCCAAAAAATCCCAATAAAAATACCTCCAAACCCCACAAATAACCCCAAAATCCCTTTAAAAAAAAGCCCAAAATCCCATTTAAAATAAAATTTAAAATCCCATTTAAACTAAAAACTCCAAATTCCACAAAAAAAAACCCAAAGTCCCTCAAATAACCCCAAAATCCCATTAAAAAAACCCCCAAAATTCCACCCAAAAAATCCCCAAAAATTCCACAAAAAAACTCCCAAAATTCTATTTTAAAAAAGACTCAAAATCTCACAAAAATCCCTAAAATTCCACAAAAAAAAAAATCCCCAAAATTCCACCAAAAAAGCCCAAAATCCCATTAAAAATCCCAAAATCCTGAATTTTTCCTGTGGATGTTCTTGACCCACAAATGACCTCAAAATTCTCAAAAAACCCCCAAAATCCCATTTAAAAAACACAAAAATCCCACAAATAACCCCAAAATCCTGAATTTTTCCTAAGGATGTTTCCACTTCCCATAAAACCCCAAAATTCCCACAAATAACCCCAAAATCCCATGGAAAAAAACCTAAAATTCCATTAAAAAGCCCCAAAATCCCATTAAAAAAAAAACAAAACCAAAAACTAAAATCTCACAAATAACTCTAAAACTCCACAAAAAACAACAAAAACAAATTCACAAAAAAAATCCAAAAATCCCACAAATAACCCCAAAAATCCTGGATTTTCTCTGAGGATGGTCTTGACCCCAAAATGACCCCAAAATTCCCAAAAAAACCCCAAAATCCCAGAAAAAAGTCCCCAAAATGCCACCAAAAAAAGCCCAAAAATCCCATTTAAAAAAAACCCCAAAATCCCTCAAATAACCCCAAAATCCCATTTTAAAAACCCAAAAATCACATTGAAAACCTCCAAAATCCCATTTTAAAAAGCCCAAAATCCCACTAAAAAAACCCCAAAATCCCATTTAAAAAAAACCCCAAAATCCCATTAAAAAAAGTCCAAAAATCACACCAAAAAGTCCCCAAAATCCCCTTAAAAAAAAAACCAAATCCCACTAAAAAAGCCCCGAAATTCCATTTAAAAAATCCTCAAAATCCCATTAAAAAAAGACCCAAAAATCCCACAAATAACCCTAAAATTCCACCAAAAAACCCCCAAAATCCCACAGAAAAGTCCCCAAAATTCCACAAAAAAACCCCAAAATTCCATTTTAAAAAAAAACCAAAATCCCATTTAAAATAAAAAACCCCAAATCCCTCAAATAACCCCAAAATCCCATTAAAAAGTCCCAAAATCCCAGTAAAAAACCCCAAATTTCCATTTTAAAACGTCCCCAAAATCCCATTAAATAAAAACCTCAAAATCCTACAAAAAACCCCAAAATCCCACAGAAAAAACCCCAAAATCTCCCAAACCCCCAAAATCTCCAAAAAACCCCAAAAATCCCACCAAAAAGTCCCCAAAAAGCCAAAAAAAATCCCATTTTATAAAAAACCCAAAATCCCTCAAAAATAACCCCAAAATCCCATTAAAAAAAGACCCAAAATCTCACAAATAACCCTAAAATTCCACCCAAAAAAACCCCAAAAATTCCACAAAAAAAGCCCAAAAATCCCACAAATAACCCCAAAATCCCATTTCAAAAAAATCCCAAAATCCCATTAAAAATCCCCAAAAATTCGCATAAAAAACTTCCAAAATCCCATTTCAAAAAAATCCCAAAATCCCATTAAAAATCCCCAAAAATTCGCATAAAAAACTTCCAAAATCCCATTTTAAAAAAACCCCAAATCCCACTAAAAAAACCCCAAAATCCTATTTAAAAAACCCCCAAAACCTCACAAATAACCCCAAAATTCCACAAAAAAGCCCAAAAATCCCACAAATAACCCCAAAATCCTGGATTTTCTCTGAGGATGGTCTTGACCCCAAAAAACCCCAAAAATCCCACAAAAACATCTCCAAAATGCCACCAAAAAAGCCCCAAATCCCATTTTAAAACCACCAAAATCCCTCAAAAATAACCCCAAAATCCCATTAAAAAAAGTCCAAAATCCCATTTAAAGAAAACCCAAATCCCATAAAAAATCCCCAAAATCCCATTTAAAAAAACCCCAAAATCCCATTAGAAAAAAGTCCAAAATCCCACTAAAAAACACCAAAATCCCATTAAAAATCCCAAAATCCCATTAAAAAAAAACCAAAATCCCATTAAAAACCCCCAAAATCCCACTAAAAAAACCCCAAAATCCCATTTAAAAAACCCCCAAAATCCCATCAGAAAAAAGTCCAAAATCCCATTTAAAAAAACCCAAAATCCCATTAAAAAACCCCAAAATCCCATTAAAAAACCCCAAAATCCCATTAGAAAAAACCCCAAAATCCCACAAAAACCCCCAAATCCCACAAATAACCCCAAAATCCCATTAAAAACCCAAAACCCCATTAAAAAAACCCAAAAATCCCACAAAAAAACCTCAAAATTCCACAAAATAATCCCAAAATCCCATTAAAAACCCCAAAAATCCCATTAAAAACCCAAAATCCCATTAAAAAACCCCAAAATCCCATTAAAAAAACCCCAAAATCTCATTTAAAAAAAAACCAAAATCCCATTAAAAACCCCAAAATCCCATAAAAAAACCCAAAATCCCATTAAAAAACCCAAAAATCCCACAAAAAAAACCCCAAAATCCCACAAAAACCCCCAAATCCCGCAAATAACCTCAAAATCCCATAAAAAAAACAAAATCCCACAAAAATTACCCCAAAATCTCATTTAAAAAAACCCAAAAATCCCATTAAAAAACCCAAAATCCCACAAAAAAACCCCAAAATCCCATAAAAACCCCAAAATCCCAAACCCCCCAACTCCTCTCCTTTTCCCCCCAAATTCCCAAAATTCCCAAAATTCCCAAAATTCCCAAATTCCCAAAATTCCCAAAATTTTCCAACCCCAAATCCTGCTGGGAAAACTCACCCGTGGCTTCCGAGATCTGTGGGGTTTTGGGGGTTTTTTGGGGTTTTTTGGGGTTTTTTGGGGTTTTTTGGGATTTTTTGGGGTTTTTTTGGGATTTTTGGGGTTTTTTTGGGATTTTTTTGGGATTTTTAGGGGATTTTTAGGGTTGAGAATTTGGGGGTTTTGGGATTTTTAGGGTTGAGAATTTGGGAATTTGGGAGTTTTCAGGATTGGGGATTTGGGATTTTTTGGGATTTGGGATTTTTGGGATTTTTTGGGATTTGGGATTTTTGGGATGTTTAGGGATCAGGATTTGGGGTTTGGGAACTTTTGGGGTTTGGGAATTTGGGATATTTTTGGGATAAGAATTTGGGGTTTGGGAACTTTTGGGGTCAGAGTTTGGGGATTTTTAGGGATGGGAATTTGGGATTTTTTTGGGATTTTTTAATGGGGATTTGGGATTTTTTTGGGATGGGAATTTGGGATTTGGGGTAATTTTGGGGTCAGGATTTGGGATTTGGGGTTTTTCTGGGACGGGAATTTGGGATTTGGGGTTTTTGGGATTTTTCCAGATTGGGAATTTGGGATTTTTTGGGATTTGGGGTTTTTGGGATGTTTAGGGATCAGGATTTGGGGTTTGGAAACTTTTGGGGTTTGGGAATTTGGGATATTTTTGGGATGGAGATTTGGGGTTTGGGATGGTTTTGGAGTCAGGATTTGGGATTTGGGGTTTTTCCGGGATGCGGATTTGGGATTTTTTTGGGATTTGAGTTTTTTTGGGATTTTTTGGGTTTTTGGGGGATTTAGGATTTGGGATTTTTTGGGATTTTTTGGGATTTTTTGGGATTTTTTGGGATTTTTGGGGGGTTTTGGGGGTTTTTTTGGGATTTTTAGGGTTGAGAATTTGGGAATTTGGGATTTTTCAGGATTGGGATTTGGGATTTTTTGGGATTTGGGATTTTTGGGATGTTTAGGGATCAGGATTTGGGGTTTGGAAACTTTTGGGGTTTGGGAATTTAGGAATTTTTTGGGATGGGGATTTGGGGTTTGGGATAATTTTGGAGTCAGAATTTGGGATTTGGGGTTTTTCCAGAATGCGGATTTGGGATTTTTTGGGATTTGAGTTTTTTTGGGATTTTTTGGGTTTTTGGGGGATTTAGGATTTGGGATTTTTTGGGATTTTTGGGGTTTTTTGGGGTTTTTTGGGGTTTTTTTTGGGATTTTTAGGGTTGAGAATTTGGGAATTTGGGATTTTTCAGGGATGGGAATTTGGGATTTTTCAGGATTGGGAATTTGGGATTTTTCAGGATTGGGATTTGGGATTTTTTGGGATTTGGGATTTTTGGGATGTTTAGGGATCAGGATTTGGGATTTGGGAACTTTTGGGGTCAGAATTTGGGATTTTTCAGGATTGGGGATTTGGGGTTTTTTTGGGATTTTTTTTGGATGGAGATTTGGGATTTGGGATTTTTTTGGGATGGGAACTTGGGATTTGGGATAATTTTGGGGTCAGGATTTGGGATTTGGGGTTTTTCTGGGACGGGAATTTGAGATTTGGGGTTTTGGGGATTTTTCCAGGATGGGGATTTGGGATTTTTTGGGATTTGGGGTTTTTTTGGGAGTTGGGATTTTGGGGATTTGGGATTTTTTTGGAGATTTTTTTGGGATTGTTTCAGGATGGGAATTTGGGATTTGGGGATTTTTGGGGTCAGGATTTGGGATTTTTTGGGGATTTTTGGGAATTTTTTTTTTTTTTGGATGAGGATTTAGGATTTTTCGGAATGGGATTTGGGGTTTTTTTGGGATGAGGATTTGGGGTTTGGAGATTTTTTGGGGTCAAAAGTTGGGATATTTTGGGGTCAGGATTTGGGATTTGGGATTTTTTTGGGATGGGAATTTGGGGTTTTTTTGGGATTTTTTTTTGATGGAGATTTGGGGTTTTTTTGGGATCAGGATTTAGGGTTTAGGATAATTTTGGGGTCAGGATTTGGGATACCTTTGGGGTCAGGATTTGGGGGTTTTGGGGTTCTTTTGGGGATGGGAATTTGGGATTTGGGGATTTTTTTGGGTCAAAATTTGGGAATTTTGAGGTCAGGATTTAGGATTTGGGGTTTTTTGGGATGAGGATTTGGGATTTGGGATAATTTTGGGGTCAGGATTTGGGATTTAGGATATTTTCAGGATGGAAATTCAGGATTTAGGATAATTTTGGGGGTTTTTGGGGTCAGGATTTGGGGTTTAGGATATTTTTGGGGTCAGGAATTCGGGATTTAGGATTTTTTGGGATTTTTCGGGATGGAAATTCGGGATTTGGGATAATTTTGGGGTTTTTCGGGATGGAAATTCGGGATTTGGGATAATTTTGGGGTTTTTGGGGGTCAGGAATTCAGGATTTGGGATCTTTTCAGGGTGGAAATTCAGGATGTGGGATAATTTCGGGGTTTTGGGGGGTTTTTTGGGGTCAGAAATTCAGGATTTAGGACAATTTTGGGGTTTTGGGGGTTTTTTGGGGTCAGGAATTCAGGATTTAGGATATTTTTGGGATTTTTCGGGATGGAAATTCAGGATTTAGGATAATTTTGGGGTTTTTTGGGGTTTTGGGGGGTTTTTTGGGGTCAGGAATTTGGGATTTAGGATATTTTTGGGGTTTTTTGGGTCAGGAATTCAGAATTTAGGATAATTTTGGGGTTTTTTTGGGGGTTTTTGGGGTCAGGAATTCGGGATTTAGGATATTTTCAGGATGGAAATTCAGGATTTGGGATAATTTTAGGGTTTTTGGGGTTTTTTGGGGTCAGGAATTCAGGATTTAGGATAATTTTGGGATAATTTTGGGATAATTTTGGGGTCAGGAATTCAGGATTTGGGATAATTTTGGGATTTTTCGGGATTGAAATTCAGGATTTAGGATAATTTTGGGGTCAGGATTTGGGATTTAGGATAATTTTGGGGTTTTGGGGGTTTTTTGGGGTCAGGAATTCAGGATTTGGGATATTTTCAGGATGGAAATTCAGGATTTAGGATAATTTTGGGGTCAGGATTTGGGATTTAGGATATTTTCAGGATGGAAATCCAGGATTTAGGATAATTTTGGGGTTTTTTTGGGGTTTTTTTGGGTCAGGAATTCAGGATTTGGGATGATTTTGGGATTTTTCGGGATGGAAATTCGGGATTTGGGATAATTTTGGGGTTTTTGGGGGTCAGGAATTGGGATTTAGGATCTTTTCAGGGTGGAAATTCAGGATTTAGGACAATTTTGGGGGGTTTTTTGGGGTTTTTTGGGATCAGAATTCAGGATTTTGGATATCTTAGGATATTTTCCGGGTGGGAATTCAGGATTTAGGATAATTTTAGGGTTTTTGGGGTTTTTTGGGGTCAGGAATTTGGGATTTAGGATATTTTTGGGGTTTTTTGGGTCAGGAATTCAGGATCTAGGATAATTTTGGGATAATTTTGGGGTCAGGATTTGGGATTTAGGATATTTTCAGGATGGAAATTCAGGATTTGGGATAATTTTGGGGTTTTTTGGGGTCAGGAATTCAAGATTTGGGATAATTTCAGGATGGAAATTCAGGATTTAGGATAATTTTGGGGTCAGGATTTGGGATTTAGGATAATTTTGGGGTTTTTTGGGGGTTTTTAGGGGTCAGGAATTCAGGATTTAGGATAATTTTGGGATTTTTGGGGATTGAAATTCAGGATTTCGGATAATTTTGGGGTTTTGGGGGTTTTTTGGGGTCAGGAATTCAGGATTTGGGATGATTTTGGAGTCAGAAATTCAGGATTTAGGATAATTTTGGGGTTTTTGGGGATTTTTCGGGATGGAAATTCAGGATTTGGGATAATTTTGGCGTTTTTTGGGGTCAGGAGTTGAGATTTGGGATATTTTTAGGATTTTTCAGGCTGGAAATTCAGGATTTGGGATAATTTTGGGGTCAGGATTTGGGATTTAGGATAATTTTGGGGTTTTTGGGGATTTTTCGGGATGGAAATTCAGGATTTAGGATAATTTTGGGATAATTTTGGGATAATTTTGGGTTCCCCACCGCTCTCTCTCTCTCCTCTCTCCTCCCGGGCAGTTTGGGATTTTGGCAATTTGGGATTTTCTGCTCTCAGCGATTCCCAAAATCTCTTTAATCCCAAAAAAGGGGGGCGGGGCGGGGGGGGGAGGGGCAGCCAGCTGCTGCTCCAGATGTTCTGCGTTAGGAGATTTCATCCCAAATCACCCCAAATAATCCCCAAATCATCCCTAAATCCCTAAATCCCAAATCCCATCCCGAAAATATCCTAAATGAGGAAGAAAACAGGAAAAAAAACCCAAAATTGCAGCGAAAAACCTCAAAAATTCTGCAAAAAAAACCCCAAATTCTGCAAAAAAACCCAAAATTCTGCAAAAAAACCAAAAAAATCTGTAAAAAGCCCAAAAATTCTGCAAAAAACCCCCAAAATTGCACCGAAAAATCCCAAAATTCTACAAAAAACCTCAAAATTCTGTAAAAAAACCCAAAAAATCCCCAAAAAAACCCAAATTTGCACTAAAAAACCCCAAAGTTCTGCAAAAAAACCCCAAAATTCTGCAAAAAACCCCAAAATTGCACCAAAAACTCAAAATGCTACAAAAAACCCAAAAATTGTACCGAAAAGCCCCAAAATTCTGGAAAAAAACCCAAAAATTCTGCAAAAAAACCCCAAAATTGCACAAAAAATCCCAAAATTCTGCAAAAAAAACCCTAAAATTCTGCAAAAAAACCCCAAAATTGCACCGAAAAATCCCAAAATTCTACAAAAAACCTCAAAATTCTGTAAAAAAAACCCAAAATTCCCCAAAAATACCCCAAAATTGCACTAAAATACCCCAAAATTCTGCAAAAAAAAACCCAAAATTGCACCAAAACCCCAAAATGCTACAAAAAACCCAAAAATTGTACCAAAAAGCCCCAAAATTCTGCAAAAAACCCCAAAAATTCTGCAAAAAAACCCCAAAATTGCACAAAAAAATCCCAAAATTCTGCAAAAAACCCCAAAATTCTACAAAATAACCCAAAAAAATCCACAAAAAACCCCAAATATTCTACCAAAAAAACCCAAAATTCCACGGGAAATGACCCAAAACTCACCAAAAAAATCCCTAAAATCTCACAAATGACCCCAAATCCCACAAAAAAACCCCAAAATTCCATGGAAAAAGAATCAAACGTAACAAAAAAAAATCCCAAATCCCACAAAAATCCCCGAAATTCCACTGGAAAAGACCCAAAACTCAGAGAAACACTCAAATCCCACAAAAAAAACCCCCAAAATTTCCACGAAAAAAGACTCAAATCCCACAAAAAAACCCAAAATTTCACCACAAAAAGACTCAAATCTTACAAAAAACCCCAAATCCCATTTGAAAAAATCAATCCCACCGAAAAACCCCAAAATTTCTGTGAGAAAAGATCCAAATCCCACAAAAAAAACCTCAAAAAAAACCCCCAAATCCCATTAAAAAACCCCAAAATCCCATAAATAAATCCCAAATCCCATAAAAAACCCAAAAATTCCGTGGGAAAAGAATCAAATGTAACAAAAAACCCCAAATCCCACAAAAAAACCCCAAAATTTCATAAATAAACCCCAAATCCCACCAAAAAATCCCACAGAAAACCCCAAATCCCACAAATAACCCAAAAAATCCCACAAAAAAAGACCCAAAATCCCATAAATAACCCCAAAACTCACCCAAAAAACCCAAATCCCAGAAAAAAAATCCCCAAATTCAACCAAAAAAAAATCCCAAACCCCATAAATAAACCCAAAACTCACCGAAAGAAATCCCAAATCCCACAAAAACCCCAAAATCCCACAAAAAAACCCCAAATCCCATAAATAACACCAACTCTCACCCCAAAAGCCCCAAAACCCCACAAAAAACCCCGAAAATCCCACAAAAAAAGACCCAAATCCCAATAAAAAACCATCAAATCCCACAAAAAGCCCTGAAATTCCATAAAAAAACCCAAATCCCACAAATAAACCCCAAAATCCTACAAATAGCCTGAAATCCCACCAAAAAAAAACCAAAAATCCCACAAAAATAACCCCAAAATCCAAACGAAAATCCCACAAAATCTCACCAAAAACTCCAAAATCCCACAAAAAATCCCAAAATCCCACAAAAATGTCCCAAAATTTTCATGAAGTGGTAAAATCCTGAGGAAAAATCCTTTGGGATTTGGGGTTATTTGCAGGATTTTAGGGGGTTTTTTTGTGGGATTTGGGTGATTTTTTGTGGGATTTCAGGGTTTTTTTGTTGAATTTTGAGGTTATTTGTGGGATTTGGGGTTTTTTAGTGGAATTTTAGGATTATTTGTGGGATTTTTGCTGCTCTTTGTAGGATTTGGGGTTATTTGTGCGATTTTGGGGTTATTTATGGGATTTTTGCTGTTGTTTGTTGGATTTGGGGTTATTTGCAGGATTTTGGGGGTTTTTTGTGGGATTTGGGTTTTTTATGGGAATTGGGAATTTTTTTGGTGGGATTTGGGTGATTTCTTGTGGGATTTTTGGGGGTTTTGTGGAATTTTGGGGGTTTTTTTTGGTGGGATTATGGGGGCTTATGGGATTTGCGGTTATTTGTGGGATTTGGGGTTTTTTTGGTGGAATTTTAGGGTTATTTGTGGGATTTTTGCTGTTATTTGTGAGATTTGGGTTATTTTTGTGGGATTTTAGGGTTTTTGGGTGGAATTTTGGGGTTATTTGTGGGATTTTGGGGTTATTTGGGAAGTGGAAACATCCCCAAGTAAAACCCCAAACCTCACTGACCCTAAATCCCAAACCTCACTGACCCCAAACCCCAAACCCCAAACCCTGCTGACCCCAAACCTCACTGACCCCAAACCTCAAACCTCACTGACCCCAAACCTCACTGACCCCAAACCTCACTGACCCCAAACCCCAAACCTCACTGACCCCAAACCCCAAACCCTGCTGACCCCAAATCCCAAACCTCACTGACCCCAAACCCTGCTGACCCCAAACCCCAAACCTCACTGACCCCAAACCCCAAACCCTGCTGACCCCAAACCTCACTGACCCTAAACCCCAAACCTCACTGACCCCAAACCCCAAACCCTGCTGACCCCAAACCCAGCAGGCCCAGAGCTCTATGGGGTCAGAGTCTCCTCACCCCAAATGGGGTCACCCCATGGAACAAACGACCCCAAAACGGGCTGACCCCACAGATTTGGGGTTCAGAGCTCCTAAGCAACCCCAAACCGGGGTGACCCCATAGATTTGGGGTTCAGTGCCTGTAAACGACCCCAAACCTAGCTAACCCCACAGATTTGGGGTTCGGGTGACCCCACACCCAGCAAACCCCACAGATTTGGGGTTCAGAGCTCCTAAATGACCCCAAAACAGGCTGACCCCATAGATTTGGGGTTCAGGTGACCCCAAAACCAGCTCACCCCACAGATTTGGGGTTTGGAGCCCTTAACTGACCCCAAAACAGGGTGATCCCATAGATTTGGGGTTCGGGTGACCCCAAAACCAGCTCACCCCACAGATTTGGGGTTTGGAGCCCCTAAACGACCCCAAACCGCGGTGACCCCATAGATTTGGGGTTCAGAGCTTCTCAGTGACCCCAAACTCGGCTCACCCCATTATTTTGGGGTCTCACCTCATTATTTGGGATCTTACCCCATTGATTTCGGGTTCTCCCCGTTATTTGGGGTCTCACCCCATTAATTTTGGGGCCTCACCCTGCTAATTTGGGGTCTCACCCCATTGACTTGGGGTTCAGATGACCCCAAACTCGGCTCACCCCATTATTTGGGGTCTCACCTCATAGATTTGGGGACTCACCCCACTAATTTAGGGTTCACAGTCTCTCCAGACCCCATACCGATCTCACCCCATTAATTTTGGGGTCTCACCCATTATTTGGGGTCTCACCCCGTTATTTTGGGGTCTCACCCCATTGATTTCGGGTCTCACCCCATTCATTTGGGGTCTCACCCCATTAATTTTGGGGTCTCACCCTACTAATTTGGGATCTCAGCCCATTGATTTGGGGTTCAGATGACCCCAAACTTGGCTCACCCCTTAGATTTGGGGTCTCACCCCATTATTTGGGGTCTCACCCCATAGATTTGGGGTTCACAGCCTCTCCAGACCCTACACCGACCTCACCCCATTATTTTGGGGTCTCACCCCATTATTTTATGTTCCCCCCCCATTATTTGGGGTCTCACCCCATTAATTTTGGGATCTCTCCCCACTAATTTGGGGTTCACAGCCTCTCCAGACCCCAAACTGAGCTCACCCCATAGATTTGGGGTCTCACCCTGTTATTTGGGGTCTCACCCCATTAATTTCGGGTCTCACCCCATTATTTGGGGTTCACAGCCCCTCCTGACCCCAAACTCAGCTCACCCTGTTACTTTGGGGTGAGTGGGTCTCACCCCATTGATTTTGGGATCTCTCCCCACTAATTTGGGGTTCACAGCCTCTCCAGACCCCAAACTGAGCTCACCCCACAGATTTGGGGTTCAGAGCTTCTCCCGGCCCCACACCGATCTCACCCCATTATTTTGGGGTCTCACCCGTTATTTTGGGGTCTCACCCCATTGATTTTAGGGTCTCACCCCAGTCATTTGGGGTTCAGAGCTTCTCCCGGCCCTAATACTGGTCTCACCCGTTATTTTGGGGTCTCACCCCATTGATTTTGGGGTTCACAGCCCCTCCCGGACCCCAAACTGATCTCACCCCATTAATTTCGGGTTCCCCCCCGTTATTTGGGGTCTCACCTCATTTTTTGGGGTCTCACCCGTTATTTTGGGGTCTCCTCCCGTTATTTGGGGTCTCACCCCATTGACTTAGGGTCTCACCCCATTATTTGGGGTTCACAGCCCCTAAATGACCCCAAACTCGGCTCACCCCATAATTTGGGGTCTCACCCCATTCATTTAGGGTTCACAGTCTCTCCAGACCCCATACCGATATCACCCCATTATTTTGGGGTCTCACCCCATTAATTTCGGGTTCCCCCCCCGTTATTTTGGGGTCTCACCCCATTAATTTCGGGTTCTCACCCGTTATTTTGGGATCTCACCCCATTAATTTCGGGTTCCCCCCGTTATTTGGGGTCTCACCCCACTGATTTCGGGTTCCCCCCGTTATTTGGGGTCTCACCTCATTTTTTGGGGTCTCACCCGTTATTTTGGGGTCTCCTCCCGTTATTTGGGGTCTCACCCCATTGACTTAGGGTCTCACCCCATTATTTGGGGTTCACAGCCCCTAAATGACCCCAAACTCGGCTCACCCCATAATTTGGGGTCTCACCCAATTCATTTAGGGTTCAGAGTCTCTCCAGACCCCATACCGATCTCACCCCATTATTTTGGGGTCTCATCCCATTATTTTAGGTTCCCCCCCGTTATTTTGGGGTCTCACCCCATTAATTTCGGGTTCCCCTCCCGTTATTTGGGGTCTCACCCCACTGATTTCGGGTCTCACCCGTTATTTGGGGTCTCACCCCATTAATTTCGGTTCTCCCCCCATTATTTGGGGTTCCACCTCATTTTTCGGGGTCTCACCCGTTATTTGGGGTCTCACCCCATTAATTTTGGGGTCTCACCCCATAGATTTGGGGTCTCCCCCCATTATTTCGGGTTCCCCGCCCCGTCCTTTGGGGTCGCGCAGTGCCGCAGGCCCGGGGGATGCTCAGCCCCGTCCCGGGCCGGCAGCGACCGGATCCCAGTCCCGATCCGTGATCCCAAACACTCCCGCCGATCCCGATCCCGGTGATCCCAATCCCATTGATCCCATTGCCGATCCCATTCCCAATCCCATTGATCCCACAGCCGATCCCATTCCCGCTGTATTCGGGCGGCACTGACCGTACATGGCTGCGATCGGCTCCGCTCGGCTCTCTTCGGTTCCGCTCGGCTCTGCGCTCCGTTCGGCTCTCTTCGGTTCTGTTCGGCTCTCGGCTCCGTTCGGCTCTCAGCTAGTCTCCGTTCGGCTCTGATCGGCTAAATTCGGCTCTCCTCTCCGTTCGGCTCTCAGCCAGTGTCCGTTCGGCTCTGATCGGCTAAGTTCGGCTCCGTTCGGCTCTCCGCTCGGCCCTTAGCGCAGCCCCGGGGGAGGAACCGAGAACAGCTCCGCCCGAGGCTCCTCCCACCCCGGGAAAACGGGATTGGGAATCACCGGGAATGGGATCGGGAATGGGATCGGGAATGGCACTGGGAATAGCCCCGCCCGAGGCTCCTCCCGCCCCGGGAAAACGGGGAAAAACGGGATTGGGAATCACCGGGAATGGGATCGGGAATGGGAATCACCGGGAATCACCGGGAACGGGATCGGGAATAACCGGGAATGGGATCGGGAATGGGATCAGGAATGGCTCCGCCCGAGGCTCCTCCCGCCCCGCCCCGGGAAAACCGGGAATGGGAATCACCGGGAATCACCGGGAATGGGATCGGGAATGGCTCTGCCCGAAGCTCCTCTCGCACCGGGAAAAAACGGGAAAAATGGGATTGGGAATCATCGGGAATAACCGGGAATGGGATCGGGAATCACCGGCAACGGGAATGGCCCCGCCCGAGGCTCCTCCCGCCCCGGGAAAAAACGGGAATGGGATACCGGGAATAACCGGGAATAACAGGGAATAACAGGGAATAACCGGGAATGGGATTCGGAAAAACAGGGAACGGGAATGGCTCTGCCCGAGGCTCCTCCCGCCCCGAGCCAGGAAAAAACGGGAATGGGGCACCGGGAATAACCGGGAATAACCGGGAATAACCGGGAATAACCGGGAATGGGATCGGGAATGGGATCGGGAATGGGATCGGGAATGGGATCGAGAAAAGTTCTGCCCGAGGCTCCTCCCGCCCCGAGAAAACAGGGAATGGGACACCGGGAATGGGATCTGGAATGGAGCTGGGAACAGCCCCGCCCGAGGCTCCTCCCGCCCCGGGAAAACGGGAAAACCGGGAATGGGAATCACCGGGAATAGGATCTGGAATGGGATCGGGAATGGGAACAGCCCCGCCCGAGGCTCCTCCCACCCCGGGAAAACGGGATCGGGAATCACGGGGAATCACCGGGAATGGGATCGGGAATGGGATCGGGAATGGGATCGAGAATAGTTCTGCCCGAGGCTCCTCCCGCCCCGAGCCGGGAAAACCGGGAGAAACCGGGAATAACCGGGAATGGAGCTGGGAACAGCTCTGCCCGAGGCTCCTCCCGCCCCGAGCCGGGAAAACCGGGAATTGGAATCACCGGGAATAGGATCTGGAATGGGATGGGGAATTGCTCTGCCCGAGACTCCTCCCGCCCCGGGAAAAACGGGAAAACCGGGAGCGGGAATCACCGGGAATGGGATCGGGAATCAACGGGAATGGCTCTGCCCGAGGCTCCTCCCGCGCCGGGAAAACCGGGAAAAATGGGATTGGGAATCACTGGGAATGGGATCGGGAAAAACCGGGAATGTGCCACCCGGGAATCATCATGAATGGGATTGGGGAATGGGAATGTGGTGAGGAATCCTGGGATTCAGGGAATCCTGGAATGGTTTGGGATCCATGGAGCTTCAATCCCAGAAATCCCATTCCAACCCCGACAATTCCCACAACCCCAAATCCATCCTGGGAACTCCCAGGGATCCAGGAATATCCGGGAATTCCAGCCCAGCCGGGAATCCCTTCCCAAATCCCAAGCAATCTCCCCTTTCCCAGGGAATTCCCTCCATTCCCAGCTCTCCCAGCCTGAGGTTGGATCCATCCTGGGAAGGAATTTCGGGATCGAGGAGCTTCCCTGGGAATCTCGGCACTCCAGCAAGGATCTCCCTGCCCTTTGCCATCCCCGAATTCCAGCAAAATCCCTCTGGATGGATTCCAAGCGTCCTCAATCCCAGAATCCCAGAATAATTTGGGATCCATAGATTTCAATCCCATAAATCCCAGAATTTCCCCAGAATTCCCAGAATCCCACAGGACAAGGACAAACCTAGAGTTGACCCCAAACTCCCAGAAATATCCCAAATTCCCAAATTTTTTCCCTCCCGGAACAACCCCTGGCTCAGATCGTTAATTAGGGAAGAATCCCGGCGGGAAAATCCGACCTTAATTAAAATTTTTGAGGAAATCATTTTGAATAACATCTTGAGGAATTAATTAGGAATTAATTAGGAAATTCCCTGGAGCTGCGGCGGGAGGAGTTTTGATCCCAAAGGGATTTGGGGATTCCTGGGAAAGCCACGGGGTGAGGATTTTGGAAATCCTTGGGAATTCCCAGCCTTGGGAATGCCTTGGAGTCTTTTTTTTGGGAATTCGAAGCTATTGAGTCATTTTTTTGGGAATTCGGAGGCTCTGAGTCATTTCTTTGGGAATTCGGAGGGTCTGAGTCATTTTTTTGGGAATTCGGACGGTCTGAGGGGGAGGGAAAAGCCTCTGGAAAATCCTGGATTTTTTGGGATGTTGGGAATTGTCCGAGGCTGCGTTTGATCCCAAAAATCCCTTGGGAAAAGCGGGAATATCCCGGAGTGAGGTCGGGATGGATCCGTGGGAAACGGGATGGGGAAAACTGCAAATCCTGGGAATTTCCTGTGCCAGGAGAATCCAATCTCAATCCCAATCCATTCCTATTTTTCCCATTATTCACATTTTTCCAATTATTACCATTATTCTCATTATTCCCATTCCATTCCTATTCCTATTCCATTCCCATTTTTCCCATTATTCCCATTTTTCCCATTATTTCCAATCCCATTTTTCCCATTATTCCCATTATTCCCATTTCAATCCCATCCACTCCCAATCCATTCCCAGCCATTCCCATTCCCATTCCATTCCCATTATTCCCATTAATCCCATTCCAATCCCAATCCATTCCCATTCCATTCCCATTATTCCCCTTATTCCCATTTTTCCCATTATTCCATTCCATTCATTCCCATCCAATCCCATCCATTCCCAGCCATTCCCAATCCCATTATTCCCATTATTCCCATTATTCCCATTATTCCCATTATTCCCATTATTCCCATTTTTCCTGTTATTCCAATCCATTCCAAATCCATTCCCATCCATTCCCAATCCACTCCCATTCCCATTCCATTCCCATTTTTCCCATTTTTCCCATTTTTCCCATTATTCCCATTCCAATCCCATTCCATTCCCAATCCATTCTCAGCCATTCCCATTCCATTCCCATTCTTCCCATTTTTCCCATTATTCCATTCCATTCCATTCATTCCAAATCCATTCCCAGCCTTTCCCATTCCCAATCCATTCCCATTCCCATTATTCCCATTGTTCCCATTTTTCCCATTATTCCCATTCCCAATCCCATCCACTCCCAATCCATTCCCATTCCATTCCTATTATTCCCATTTTTCCCATTATTCCATTCCATTCCAAATCCATTCCCATCCATTCCCATTCCCAATCCATCCCCATCCATTCCCAATCCCATTATTCCCATTATTCCCATTATTCCCAATCCCATTATTCCCATTATTCCCATTGCCAATCCCATCCACTCCCAATACATTCCCATTTCCATTCCCATTCCATTCCCATTATTCCCCTTATTCCCATTTTTCCCATTATTCCATTCCATTCATTCCCATCCAATCCCATCCATTCCCAGCCATTCCCAATCCCATTATTCCCATTATTCCCATTTTTCCCGTTATTCCAATCCATTCCAAATCCATTCCCAATCCACTCCCATTCCCATTCCATTCCCATTTTTCCCATTTTTCCCATTTTTCCCATTATTCCCATTTTTCCCATTACTCCCATTCCCAATCCCATCCACTCCCAATCTATTGGGATAATGGCTGCAAGTTCCCCACACCCCTTTCTTAACGACTGTCCTTGTCACCTATTGTCCTGCCTTCCCTACTCCACACAGTCCTAGCCACGCCCCCAGTTTTCCCTATTGGTTCCTGTACCCTAACCCCACGTGGCCCTGGCCACTCCCTCGGGTTTCCCCTATTGGTTCCTGTACTCCTAAGTCCGCCCCTGTACCTCCCCTGTACCCAGAGGTCACTGGGCCTCTGTGCTGTCCCTGCCCCTCTCTGTTTCCCTATAAAACCCCTTACCCTCCGCCATCTTGCTGTCTATGCTTCACGTGTGTTTATGCTCCACATGTGCTGAGCATGTGAGGCCTTCGCCCTCGAGGCATCTCTGCCTCGGGGAGGTCGTTGGCCTCTGCTGCACCATGCAAATAAACATCTTCCATGGACACAACGCATAGACCCTCCTTGCCTCCTTTATCACCGCCGGTTGTGGAAGCAGACGAACCAGAGCTAGCCTTATGGCTCCCTGGCCGGTGAGAGCGCAGTGTCCAGCCCTGGGACAGAGGATTTGGAGCACTGAGGCGCTGAACCGGGCTGGGTAGAGAAGCTCTAGGGTAAAGTCTGCTGCAACATCCTCCAAACCGCAACAAATGGCGCCCAACGTGGGGCAAAAGTCACCCTGGAAAGCGTCCCCCTGCAGCCGCAACTGCGGCAGGGGAGTAGTCGCATTTGGGAAGCCATTTCCCTGACGAGAAGCTTGCATTCAGCGAGAAGACCGAAGGGGCAGCCGGTAGCCTCTGGAAAAAAGTCGCGCTTTTCAAGGAGGTCGGCCGAACGGCGGTGGACCATCCTGAGTGCTTTTTTTTTGATTCTCCGTGCTTGGTAAGCCCTCTGGAAAGCCCCTTGGGAGGGGAGCCGGTGAAGGCCTGGTCGGCTTGGTATGGGAGTCCCTTTTTTCTTTTTAGTTTGTTCTTTTTGCCTCGGGGTGGGTGGAGAGTTAGAGGTGGCATCTTGTTGAGGTGAAGGGAGTCACGCTCCATGCGAAATCTCGACAAGAAAAAACCCACTTCTAACAAGGGGAGACCTAAGTTTTGTGCCCCCATTTTGGGAGAAGTTTTTCTTATAAAATTAGACATATTTTATAAGGAATGGGGAATCAACTGTTGTGTGGGAAGTTTTTGCGCGCGAGAGATAAAGTAAACTAATCTGTGTTTTGTTTTATTTAGTTATCTGGCAGTGAAAAACCCTTGTTCTCTCCCTAATAAGCACCTTCCCCTGCATGTATCCCCCAACATGGTGCCGACCATGTGTTGGTGGCACACCCTCCTCCACCAGTTTGTGCTCCCCCTCTGTCCCTCAGGAGACAGCTGATCGTACGTTTTTCAGCCTCTCTTGTCCCTTTCCCGGGTTAGAACTGATCACTCTAACTCGAGATCCCTGCTAACCTCCTTTCCTGTGCCCCAAACCTCAGCCGAGCTGACTCCACGTGTTTTCCAATATGGCGCCGGCCGCATGGTCAGGCACGCCATGTTGTCTTCTTCCCCTTGAAATTTTCCCGGGCTTGCCGAAGCTCCACCCCCTGCATCCCTCGTGTTCCGTTGTAGCCCCTCCCCCCGCGTCGGTGGGCGCTCCCTTCGGTTACAGATCCTTCCCCATCTGAGTGTTTCCCTTCGGTGCAGGCCCCTCCTCCCATCCTCTCAGGTGTTCCCTCTCAGCCAGAAGCAGCTATAGCCTGGCCAGGAGCGGAGCCGCACCTCCAGTTGCCCGCGGCAAGCTCGGAGGAGCCGGTGGGGCTGCACCTCTAGCTCCCTGCGGCAGACACTGCCCCCGAAGCCCGGTGGAGCTGCGCCAGAGCGTCCCTGAAGCTGTGCTGCCGTCTGGCCGTGCTGGGGCCTAGTGGAACTGTTCCAGACCCGGCAGAGCCACAGCAGGGAAGAGCTGTGTGTCACCCAGTGGAGCTGCGCTGCATCCAAAGTTTTCTCCCTCTCCTAAGCTGAGAAAGACTTCGGTGACAACCCCGTTGCTGCTGCAAACCCTGCCTTCATCTTAGCAGCCCCAGCAAAAGAAAAACAGACTACAAACATGACTGCAGTCCGAAAATTCAACCTGTACTAAACTCCAACATCAAAATCAGCCAACTGCATCATCGTTTTCCCCATACTCACAGCAAAACTAATTTTGTTATTGCTTTACATTATGTTATTTTACCATTTTCCTGTTGTTTAAAAATTTGCTATAAATGTTTTTAGGAAAAGCCTTTCCCTCTTTAATTTAGTAAAAAATGGGGAAATATTGGGATAATGGCTGCAAGTTCCCCACACCCCTTTCTTAACGACTGTACTTGTCACCTATTGTCCTGCCTTCCCTACTCCATATAGTCCTAGCCACGCCCCCAGTTTTCCCTATTGGTTCCTATACCCTAACCCCACGTGGCCCTGGCCATTCCCTCGGGTTTCCCCTATTGGTTCCTGTACTCCTAACTCCGCCCCTGTACCTCCCCTGTACCCAGAGGTCACTGGGCCTGTGTGCTGTCCCTGCCCCTCTCTGTTTCCCTATAAAACCCCTTACCCTCCGCCATCTTGTTGTCTATGCTCCACGTGTGTTTATGCTCCACATGTGCTGAGCATGTGAGGCCTTCGCCCTCGAGGCATCTCTGCCTCGGGGAGGTCGTTGGCCTCTGCTGCACCATGCGAATAAACATCTTCCATGGACACAACGCATAGACCCTCCTCGCCTCCTTTATCACCGCCGGTTGTGGAAGCAGACGAACCAGAGCTAGCCTTATGGCTCCCTGGCCGGTGAGAGCGCAGTGTCCAGCCCTGGGACAGAGGATTTGGAGCACTGAGGCGCTGAACCGGGCTGGGTAGAGAAGCTCTAGGGTAAAGTCTGCTGCAACATCCTCCAAACCGCAACACCAATCCATTCCCATTCCATTCCTATTATTCCCATTTTTCCCATTATTCCCTTCCATTCCAAATCCATTCCCAAACCATTCCCATTCCCAATCCATTCCCATCCATTCCCAATCCCATTATACCCATTATTCCCATTATTCCCATTCCCATTCCATTCCCAATCCATTCCCTTCCATTCCCATTCCATTCCCATTATTCCCATTTTTCCCATTCCCAGCCTTTTCCATTGTTCCCATTATTCCCATTCCAATCCCATCCATTCCCATTATTCCCATTCCCATTCCATTCCTATTATTCCCATTATTCCATTCCCAATCCATTCCCATTCCCAATCCATTCCCATTTTTCCCATTATTCCATTCCATTCCAAATCCATTCCCAGCCTTTCCCATTCCCATTCCATTCCCAATCCATTCCCAATCCCATTATTCCCATTATTCCCATTATTCCCATTATTTCCATTCCAATCCATTCCCATTATTCCCATTATTCCCATTCTTCCATGGATTCCATGGATTCCTCTCCTCCATCACCCCGATTTTCCATCCCCGAGGGTCGGGAACGGAATCCTGGAATTCCGCCCGGGAAAGGAGCTTCGATCCCATCCCATCCCATTCCCACAATTCCCAATCCCAGGATGATCCAAATCCATCCTGGGAATTCCCAGAGATCCAGGAATATCCGGGAATTCCAGCCCAGCCGGGAATTCCTTCCCAAAATCCCAAGAAATCTCCCCTTTCCCACATCTCCGAAGGATCCAGGATGTTTTCCAGGCTCAGTTTTCCTGGGAAAAAAAGGGGAAGGAAAGGCTGGGAATGGGATGGGATGTGGGAATTCCCTGGGAAAGGGGAGATTTTTTGGGATCTTGGGAAGGAATTTCCGGCTGGGCTGGAATTCCTGGATAATCCATGGCTGCCCCTGGATCCCTGGGAATGCCCAAGGATGGATTTGGATCATCCTGGGATTGTGGGAATTCTGAGAATGGGATGGGATTGAAGCTCCATGGATCCCAAATTATTCTGGGATTCTGGGATCAAGGACACTCGGAATCCATCCAGAGGGATTTGGGGATGGAATTCTTGGTGCTAAAATCCTGGGAATCATTGCAAAAGTTCCAGGAATTACCCCAAAAATTCCCAGGAGAAAACTCAAAGGAAATCATGGAACTGGGAGAGAAGTGAGAGGGAACTGGGAAGGTGAAGTCTTGGGAATTCTCTGCCCGAAAATCCTGGAAATTATCCCAAAAATCCCGGGAATTACCCCAAAAATTCCAATTTCTGGCCAAGGGCAGGGAGATCCTTGCTGGAGTGCCGAGATTCCCAGGGAAGCTCCTCGATCCCGAAATTCCTTCCCAGGATGGATCCAACCTCAGGCTGGGAGAGCTGGGAATGGAGGGAATTCCCTGGGAAAGGGGAGATTGCTCGGGATTTGGGAAGGAATTCCCGGCTGGGCTGGAATTCCCGGATATTCCTGGATCCCTGGGAATTCCCAGGATGGATTTGGGGTTGTGGGAATTGTCGGGGTTGGAATGGGGTTTATGGGATTGAAGGTCATTCCCGCCTGAAGCATTCCGAGATTCCATGGTTTTGGAGAGGATTTTATTGGGATCCGAGGAGGAAATCCGGATATTGTGGACATGGAGGGGATGTGGGATAAGGGATTGGGATAAGGGAATGGGATTGGGGAATGGGATTGGAATTGGGATTGGGATAAGGGATTGGGATAAGGGAATGGGATAAGGGATTGGGATAAGGGAATGGGATTGGGATTGGGACAAGGGAATGGGATTGGGATTGGGATAAGGGAATGGGATTGGGATTGGGATTGGGATTGGGATAAGGGATTGGGATTGGGATTGGGATAAGGGAATGGGATAAGGGATTGGGATAAGGGAATGGGATTGGGATTGGGACAAGGGAATGGGATTGGGATTGGGATAAGGGAATGGGATTGGGATTGGGATAAGGGATTGGGATTGGGATTGGGATAAGGGAATGGGATAAGGGATTGGGATAAGGGAATGGGATTGGGATTGGGATAAGGGATTGGGATTGGGATTGGGATAAGGGAATGGGATAAGGGATTGGGATAAGGGAATGGGATTGGGATTGGGACAAGGGAATGGGATTGGGATTGGGATAAGGGAATGGGATTGGGATTGGGACAAGGGAATGGGATTGGGATTGGGATAAGGGATTGGGATTGGGATAAGGGAATGGGATAAGGGATTGGGATTGGAATAAGGGATTGGGATAAGGGATTGGGATAAGGGAATGGGATTGGGATTGGGATTGGGGAATGGGATTGGGATAGGGGAATGGGATTGGGATTGGGATTGGGATAAGGGAATGGGATAAGGTATTGGGATTGGAATAAGGGATTGGGATTGGGATAAGGGCATGGGATAAGGTATTGGGATTGGGATAAAGGAATGGGATAAAGGATTGGGATTGGGACAAGGGAATGGGATTGGGATTGGGATAAGAGATAAAGGAATGGGATAAGGGATTGGGATTGGGATTGGGATTGGGATTGGGACAAGGGAATGGGATTGGGAATGGGATAAGGTATTGGGATTGGGATAAAAGAATGGGATAAGGGAATGGGATAAGAGATTGGGATAATGGATTTGGGATAAGGGATTGGGATTGGGATAAGGGAATGGGATATGGGATCGGGATAAGGGATGAGGGACACAGGACAGGGGAAAGGGGACAGGGAAAAGGGATTTGGGATTAGGGAATTGGATAGGGGACAAGGACAGGGACAGGGATAAGGGATTGGGATAAGGGAATGGGATTGGCACAGGAAATGGGATTGGGATAAGGGACAAGGATTGGAATAAGGGAATAGGACAGAGATTTGGGATTAGGGGATGGGAACAGGCGACAAGGACAGGGACAGGGATTGGGATAATGGAACAGGACTGGAATAAGGGAACGGGATGGGGACAAGGACAAGGGACAGGGATAATGGATTTGGGATAAGGGATTTGGGAAATGGGATTGGATAAGGGAATGGGATAAGGGATTTGGGGACAAGGACAGGGGACAAGGACAAGGGACAGGGATAAGGGATAAAGGAACAGGACTGGAATAAGGGAATGGGACAGGGATTTGGGATTAGGAGATGGGGCAGGGGACAGGGACAGGGATTTGGGATCAGGGCACGGGGCAGGGGACAGGGACAGGGACAGGGATTTGGGATCAGGGCATGGGGCAGGGGACAGGGACAGGGCTAACGGGATGGGATAAGGGACAAGAGACAGGAGATGGGGACAAGGGACAGGGGATAAAGGATTAGGGACTGGAGATGGGGACAGGGAGAAGGGACAAGGGATTAATGGGAGGGGACAGGTAGAAGGGACAAGGGACAGGGGGAAAGGGACAGGGAGAAGGGACAGGGACAGGAAAAGGGGACAGGGACAGAGACAAGGACAGGGATAAAGGATAAGGGACAGGTGACAAGTGACAAAGGACAGAAAATGGGACAGGGAGAGGGGACAGGGGATAAGTGACAAGGGACAGGGACAACAGACAGGGGATAAGGGACAGGGGACAGGGATAAGGGACAAAGGGATAAGGGACAAGGAACAGGGATTAGGGATAAGGGATAAGGGACAAGGGACAGGGGACAGGGGACAGAGATAAGGGACAGGGGACAAGGATTAGGGACAAGGGACAGGGACAGGGATAAAAGATAAAGGACAGGGGAGAGAGACAAGGAATAAGGGACAGGTGACAAGTGACAAAGGACAGAAGGTGGGACACGGTCCAGGGGACAGGGACAAGGACAGGGGACAGGGGACAGGAATAAGGGACAGGGGATAAGGACAGGGGACAAGGGACAAGGGACAGGGACAAGGCACAAAGGCCAGGGAGTGGCCCAAGGCACAGGAAGCGCACAGCGCCAGGAAAAAAGGGAACAGAGAGAGCAAAAAGGAACCAAAAACAGGAACTCAAAAGGGGAACAAGAGCAGCTGACAGTGACAGTGACAATAACAGTGACAATGACACTGACACGTGACCCTCGCTCGTGGCGCCCCCTGGCGGAGCATCCGCGCCGCCCAAATCTCGCGAGATCTCGCGCTCTGCCTTCACCGCCCCTCCAATCTCGCGAGACTTCGCGCGGGGCGGGCGGGCTGAGGCGGAAGCGCCGCTTTCTCTCCTCTCTCCCTCTCTCTCTCCGTTCCTCCCTTCACTCTCCGTTCGCCCAACCGGTACCGGAGCCACCGGAGCCGCCATCGCCCCCGGGCCGGGCCCGCCCCGCCGCCATGGAGGCCAACGCGGCCAAGCGGAAGGAGCCGCGCAAGGCGCTGAGGGTGAAAGTCATCTCCATGGGCAACGCCGAGGTGGGGAAGGTAAGCCGCTGCGATTGGCTGGGAGGAGTGAGTGACGGCTGACTCGGCCAATCGGGAGAGAGGGAGGGCGGGCGCTGCGCGGTGATTGGTCGGTTGGACTGGGCTGGGGTGTTGGAGTGATTGACAGGTGAGGGGCGGGTTGATTGACAGGTGAGGGGGCGGGGTTTGCGGGGAAAGCGGTGTTGTGATTGGCTGTGGGGAAGGGGGCGTGGCTTAGCGCGGCTGTAGGGCAAAACTGCAGCTGGGAATTGTTGGGAATTTGTTGGGAATTCTTAGGAAATCCTGGGAATTTCTGGGAATTGGGAATTGCCGGGAATTCCTGGGAACTGTTGGGAATTTCTGGGAAATTTTGGGAATTTGTTGGGAATTCCCAGGAATTCTTGGGAACTGCTGGGAATTGCTGGGAACTGTTGGGAATTCCCAGGAATTGCTGGGAATTGTTGAAAATTTCTGGAAATTTCTGGGAATTCCCGGGAATTCCTGAGAATTGCTGGGAATTGTTGGGAGTTCCTGGGAATTGTTGAGAATTCCCGTGAATTTTTGGGAATTCCCAGGAACTGTTGGGAATTGCTGGGAATTGTTGGGCATTTTTGGGAATTCCTGGGAATTGTTGGGAATTCCTGGGAACTGCTGGGAATTGCCAGGAATTTGTTGGGAATTTGTTGGGAATTCCCAGGAATTGTTGAGAATTCCTGGGAATTTGTTGGGAATTTCTGGGAATTTTTTTGGACTTTCTGGGAATTGTTAGGAAATCCTGGGAATTGTTGAGAATTGCTGGGAACTGTCGGGAATTTTTTGGGAATTGCCGGGAATTTGTTGGGAATTTCTGAGAATTCCTGGGAATTGTTGGGAATTTCTGGGAATTTTTTTTTACTTTCCGGGAATTGTTAGGAAATCCTGGGAATTTGTTGGGAATTGCTGGGAACTGTCGGGAACTGTTGGGAATTGCTGGGAAATCCTGGGATATCCTTGGAATTGTTGAGAATTCCCAGGAATTTGTTGGGAATTGCTGGGAATTGCTGGGAACTGTTGGGAATTCCCAGGAATTGTTGGAAATTCCTGGGAACTTGTTGGGAATTGTTGGGAATTTCTTGGAATTCCTGGGAATTGTTGGGAATTTGTGGGAACTGTTGGGAATTGCTGGGAACTGTTGAGAATTCCTGGGAATTTCTGGGAATTTGTTGGGAATTGGGAATTTGTTGGGAATTCCTGGGAATTTTTGGGAATTGGTTGGGAATTGTCGGGAATTGCTGGGAATTTCTGGGAACTGTTGGGAATTGCTGGGAAATCCTGGGAATTGTTGAGAATTCCCAGGAACTGTTGGGAATTGCTGGGAACTGTTGGGAATTCCCGGGAATTACAGGGAATTCCCGGGATTTGTTGGGAATTTTTTGGGAATTCCCGGGAATTTGTTGGGAATTCCCGGGAATTGTTTGGGAATTCCCGGGAATTTTTTGGGAATTGTTGGGAATTCCCGTGAATTGCTGGGAATTACTGGGAATTTTTTGGGAATTACTGGGAATTCCCGGGAATTGTTGGGAATTGCTGGGAACTGCCGGGAATTCCTGGGATTTGTTGGGCATTTGTTGGGAATTCCCGGGAATTTGTTGGGAATTGTTTGGAATTGGGAATTTTTTGGGAATTCCCTGGATTTGTTGGGAATTCTGGGAATTTGTTGGGAATTGGGAATTGTCTGGAATTTCTGGGATTTGTTGGGAATTTGTTGGGAATTCCCGGGAATTTTTTGGGACTTGTTTGGAATTGGGAATTTGTTGGGAATTCCCTGGATTTGTTGGGAATTCCCTGGAAAGCAGCACTGGCGGGTTTTCCGCAGAGCTGCATCATCAAGCGCTACTGCGAGAAGAGGTTCGTGTCCAAGTACCTGGCGACCATCGGGATCGACTACGGGGTCACCAAGTGAGGATATATGGGATATATGGGATAGATGGGATATATGGGATATATGGGATATATGGGATATGTGGGATATATGGGATATATGGGATATATGGGATATATGGGATATGTGGGATATATGGAATATATGGGATATATGGGATATGTGGGATATATGGGATATGTGGGATATATGGAATATATGGGATATATGGGATATATGGGATATATGGGATATATGGGATATGTGGGATATATGGGATATGTGGGATATGTGGGATATGTGGGATATATGGGATAATGGGATATATGGGATATATGGGATAGATGGGATATATGGGATATGTGGGATATATGGGATATATGGGATATGGGATATATGGGATATATGGGATATGTGGGATATATGGGATATATGGGATATGTGGGATATATGGGATATATGGGATATATGGGATATGGGATATATGGGATATATGGGATATGTGGGATATATGGGATATATGGGATATGTGGGATATATGGGATATATGGGATAGATGGGATAGATGGGATAGATGGGATAGATGGGATATATGGGATATATGGGATATATGGGATATATGGGATATGTGGGATATATGGGATATATGGGATATGTGGGATATATGGGATAGTGGGATATATGGGATAGATGGGATAGATGGGATATGGGATATATGGGATATGTGGGATAATGGGATAGATGGGATATATGGGATATATGGGATATATGGGATAGATGGGATATATGGGATAGATGGGATAGTGGGATATATGGGATAGATGGGATATATGGGATGTATGGGATATGTGGGATATGTGGGATATATGGGATATATGGGATAGTGGGATAATGGGAATGGGATAATGGGATAATGGGAATGGAGGGATTGGGATAATGGGGATGGGAATGGGGTAATGGGATAATGGGATAACACTGGGATAATGGGAGAATGGGAATGGGAATGGGATGGGAATGGGAATAATGGGGATAATGGGTATAATGGGATGAGAACGGGAATAGGGGGAATGGATTGGGATTGGGATGGAATGGGATGGGAATGGGATTGGATGGGATGGGAATGGGATAATGGGATGGGATGGGATGGGAAAAGAAATGGGATAATGGGATGGGAGTGGGAATGGATGGGAATGGGAATGGGATGGACATGCGAATGGGAATGGGATAATGGGATGGGAAGGGAATGGGAATATGATGGGAATGGAATTGGTATTGGGATGGGAATGGGGTTGAGATTGGGAATGGTGATTAGGGATGTGAATGGGATGGGAAGGGAAATGGAATGGGATAGAATGGGAAGGGAATGGGATGGGAATGGGATAATGGGAAAATGGGATAATGGGAATGGGAAGGGAATGGGATGGGAATGGAAATGGGAATGGGATAATGGGATGGGATGGGAAGGGGGATGGGATAATGGGATAATGCGATACTGGGATAATGGGGATGGGATGATGGAATAGGAATGGGATAATGGGATGGAATGGAATAGGAATGGGATGGAATGGTATTATGGGATGGGATAAGGGGATAAGGGAATAATGGGATGGGAGTGGGAATGGGAACGGGATGGGATGGGAATGGGGATGGGATAATGGGATAGTGGGATAATGGGATAATGGGATGGGAATGGGATGATGGAATAGGAATGGGATAATGGAATGGGAGTAGGATGGGAATGGAATGGGAATGGGATGGAATGGGATAATGGGATGGGACAATGGGATAATGGAATAAGGGGATAAGGGGATAATGGGATAAGGGGATAATGGGATAAGGGGATAATGGGATAATGGGATAATGGGATGGGAATGGATTGGGAATGGATGGAATGGGATAATGGGATGGAAATGAAAACAGAATAGAATGAAATGGGATAATGGAACAGCCTCAGGTGTTTCCAGGGCAGTCAGGTTTAGATTTCGGGAATCATTCCCACCTGGAAACCCTTTTCCAATGGAATCCCATCCCTGGAGAGGTTCAAATCCCTGTGGGGATCAGGGTGGGAATTCTCAGATCCCCTGCTTCCCGAGGGATTTCCTGGAATTCTCAGATCCCCTTCTTCCCGAGGGATTTCCCGGAATTCCCACATTCCCAACGTTTTTCCCAGGGTGCAGATCCGGGATCGGGAGATCAAGGTGAACATCTTCGACATGGCTGGACATCCCTTCTTCTACGAGGTACATCCCAAAATCCCGCCAGGAATTCCCAAAATTCCCCGGGAAAATCGGGAATCCTTTCCCGACCGTTTTCCCGCCTTGCTCCAACCTTTCCTTGGACATTCCCAAAAATCCAGGAGCACCTGGAGCTTCTCTGGGAATTCCATCCCAAAATCCCACCCCAACCTTCCCTTTCCATCCCAAAATCCCACCTCAATCTCCCTTTTCCCATCAGGAATTCCATCCCAAAATCCCATTTCAGTCTCCTTTTTCCCAGCAGGAATTCCATCCCAAAATCCCACCCCAATCTCCCTTTTCCCATCAGGAATTCCATCCCAAAATCCCACCTGAATCTCCCCTTTCCCATTGGGAATTCCATCCCAAAATCCCACCCCAATCTCCTGTTTCCATCCCAAAATCCCACCCCGATCTCCCCTTTCCATCCCAAAATCCCACCCCAACCTCCCCTTTCCCATCAGGAATTCCATCCCAAAATTCCAACTCAATCCCCTTTTCCCAGAGAGAATTCCATCCCAAAATCCCAGCGATTTTTCGGGATCTTAGCATGGACTTTTTTCGGATTTTTTTTTATTTTTCCGGATTTTTTGGTGTTTTTTCTCTTTTTCTCCCTTCCCAACCACCTCATCCCACAAATCCCAATTTTTCCCCCCGGAATTTTTCCGGAAAAGGTCCGGAACGAGTTCTACAAGGACACGCAGGGCGTGCTGCTGGTGTACGACGTGGGATCCAAGGAATCCTTCGACTCCCTGGATTCCTGGCTGGCCGAGATGAAGCAGGAGCTGGGACCTCACGGGAGCATGGAGAACGTCGTGTTCGTGGTGTGCGCCAACAAGGTGCGGATTCCCGGCGGGATTGGGATCTGGGAATGTCCTGGGAATTGGATTTGGGATTGTCATGGGAGTTGGATCTGGGAATGTTGGGATTATTTTGGGGGATTTGGATCTGGGGTTGTTGGGATGAAGCAGGAGCTGGGATGGGACCTCACGGCAGCATGGAGAACGTCGTGTTCGTGGTGTGCGCCAACAAGGTGGGCATTCCCGGCGGGATTCCCGGCAGGATCGGCCTGGGAATGGGTCTGGGAATGTTGGGATTGTCCTGGGAGTTGGATCTGGGAATGTTGGGATTATTTTGGGGGATTTGGATCTGGGATCATTGGGATGGAGCAGGAGCTGGGATGGGACCTCACGGGAACATGGAGAACGTCGTGTTCGTGGTGTGCGCCAACAAGGTGCGGATTCCCGGCGGGATTCGGGACGGGATCGGCCTGGGAATGGGTCTGGGATTGGATCTGGGATTGTCCTGGGAGTTGGATCTGGGAATGTTGGGATTATTTTGGGGGGTTTGGATCTGGGATCGTTGGGATGGAGCAGGAGCTGGGACCTCACGGCAGCATGGAGAACGTCGTGTTCGTGGTGTGCGCCAACAAGGTGCGGATTCCCGGCGGGATTCGGGACGGGATCGGCCTGGGATTGGGTCTGGGAATGTTGGGATTGTCCTGGGAATTGGATCTGGGAATGTTGGGATGAAGCAGGAGCTGGGACCTCACGGGAGCATGGAGAACGTCGTGTTCGTCGTGTGCGCCAACAAGGTGCGGATTCCCGGCGGGATTCCCGGCGGGATCGGCCTGGGATTGGGTCTGGGAATGGATCTGGGATTGTTGGGATTGAAAGGTTAGGAATTGGATTTGAAATTGAATTTGGGATTGTTGGGATTTTCCTGGGGGAGTTGGATTTGGGATTGTTGGGATTGTTCTGATTGTTGTGGGATCACTTCCATCCCCATTCCTATTCCCATTTTCCTGGATCACCTCCATCCCCATCCCCATTATCCATATTTTCCCGGGATCAGCTCCACCCCATTCCCATTATCCATATTTTTCCAGGATCACTTCCATCCCCATTCCCATTTTCCCCGTTTTTCGGGATCACCTCCGTCCCCATTCCTGTTTTCCCTGTTTTCTGGGATCATCTCCATCCCCATTCCCATTTCCCCTATTTTCCCAGGATCATCCCCATTTTCCCTATTTTCCCATTTTCCCAGGATCAGCTCCACCCCCATCCCCATTTTTTCGGGATCACCTCCATCCCCATTATCCATGTTTTCCCAGGATCAGCTCCACCCCAATTCCCATTTTCGCAAGATCACTTCCATTCCCGTTTTCCCCATTTTCCCAGGATCACCTCCATCCCCATTCCCATTTTCCCTGTTTTCCTGGGATCACCTCCATCCCCATCCCCATTTTCCCTGTTTTCCCTGTTTTTTGGGATCAGATCGACGCCGGGAAGCTGCGCGTGGTTGACGAGAGCGAGGGGCGGCTTTGGGCCGAGAGCCGCGGCTTCCTCTACTGGGAAACCTCCGCCCAGAGCGGGGAAGGGATCCAGGAGATGTTCCAGGTGGGAATTCCGGCTAGGAATTCCGGGAATTCTGGGAATGGGAATGGGAATTCTGGCCGGGAATTCCCTGGGATTTGGGATTTGGGAATGTGAGATGGATGAGAGTCAGGGATTTCTCTACTGGGAAACCTCAGCGCAGAGCAGGGAGGGAATGCAGGAGATGTTCCAGGTGGGAATTCAGGGAATTCCTGGAATTCTGGGAATGGGAATTCCCTGGGATTTGGGATTTGGGAATGTGAGATGGATGAGAGTCAGGGATTCCTCTACTGGGAAACCTCAGCGCAGAGCAGGGAGGGAATGCAGGAGATGTTCCAGGTGGGAATTCCAACCGGGAATTCCGGGAATTCTGACCGGGAATGTTGGGATTCCAGCGAGGGATGGGAGTGTGGAATGCTGGGAATTCTTTGGGAATTGGGAATGTGGGATGGATGAGAGTCAAAGATTCCTTTACTGGAATCCCCAGAGCAGGGAGGGAATGCAGGAGATGTTCCAGTTGGGAATTCCAGCCGAGAATTCTGGGAATGGGAATGGGAATTCTGGCCGGAAATTCCCTGGGATTTGGGATTTGGGAATGTGGGATGGATGAGAGTCAGGGATTCCTGTACTGGGAAACCTCATTGCAGAGCAGGGAGGGAATGCAGGAGATGTTCCAGGTGGGAATTCCAACCGGGAATTCCGGGAATTCTGACCGGGAATGTTGGGATTCCAGCAAGGGATGGGAGTGTGGAATGCTGGGAATTCTTTGGGAATTTGGGAATGTGGGATGGATGAGAGTGAAGGATTTCTCTACTGAGAAACCTCAGTGCAGAGCGGGGAGGGAATGCAGGAGATGTTCCAGGTGGGAATTCCGGGAATTCTGGGAATGGGAATTCCAGATGGGAATGGGGCTCCAGGAATTTTGGGATTATCCAGAGGGAATTGGATCTGGGATTGTTGGGATTTTCCTAGGGGAATTGGATCCAAGATTATTGGGATTGTTTCGGGAAAGGACTCGGAATTGGCTCCAGGAATTTTGGGATTTTCCCGAGGGAATGGGGATTCTGCAAGAATTTTGGGATTTTCCTGTGGGAATTGGATCTGGGATTGTTGGGATTTTCATGTGGGAATTAGATCCGGGAATTTTGTGATTATCCTGAGGGAATTGGCTCCAGGATCATTGAGATTTCCCCGGGACCATTGGGATTTTCCTGCAGGAATTGGCATTTTCCCAGGATCATTGGGATTTTCCCATGGGAATTGTCTCCAGGATTTTCAGGATTTTCCTGTGGGAATTGGCTGTGGTATTTTTGGGATTTTCCCGTGGGAATTGTCTCCAGGATTATTGGGATTTTCCCAGGATCACTGGGATTTTCCCATGGGAATCGGTTCCAGGATTTTCAGGATTTTCCCGCGGGAATTGGGATTTTCCCAAGATCATTGGGATTTTCCCGTAGGAATTGGCTCCAGGATTTTCAGGATTTTTCCATGGGAATTGACTGTGGGATTTTCAGGATTTTCCCGCGGGAATAGACTGAGATTTTCGGGATTTTCCCATGGGAATTGTCTGCAGGATTTTTGGGATTCTCCTGTGGGAATTGGCTCTGGGATTTTCAGTATTTTCCCATGGGAATTGGGATTTTCCCACAGGAATTGTCTCCGGGATTTCCGGAATCACCCAGAAAACACCAAAATCCCAATTCCAAATTCCAATTGGGAACATTATTCGGAATATTCCCGAATAATTCCCCCCACTCCTGGTGTTCCCAGACGTTCTACTCGGCCATCGTGGACCTGTGTGACAACGGCGGGAATTGTCTCCGGGATTTTTGGGATTTTCCCGCGGGAATTGGGATTTTTCCCATGATCACTGGGATTTTCCCGTGGGAATTGTCTGCAGGATTTTCAGGATTTTCCTGTGGGAATTGGCTCTGGGATTTTCAGGAATTTCCCACGGGAATTGGGATTTTCCCACAGGAATTGTCTGCAGGATTTTCAGGATCACCCAGAAAACCCCAAAACCCCAATTCCAAACTCCAATTGGGAACATTATTTGCAATATTCCCAAATAATTTTTCCCCCACTCCCGGTGCTCCCAGACGTTCTACTCGGCCATCGTTGATCTGTGTGACAACGGTGGGAATTGTCTCCGGGATTTTCGGGATCACCCAGAAAACCCCAAAATCCCAATCCCTCCAACATCCCCAAATCCCCCAAATCAGGAATATTCCCAAATAATTCTCTCCCCATTCCGATCCCTTCCCGGTCGGCGTTCCCAGCGCTCCCAGACGTTCTACTCGGCCATCGTGGACCTGTGTGACAACGGCGGGAATTGGCTCTGGGATTTTCAGGATTTTTCTGTGGGAATAGTCTCTGGGATTTTCAGGAATTTCTTGCGGGAATTGGGATGTTCCCGGGATTTTCAGGATTTTCCCGTGGGAATTCGCTCCACGATTTCCAGAATCACCCAGAAACCCCCAAATCCCAATCTCTCCAGCATCCCCAAATCCCCCAAATCAAGAATATTCCCAACTAATTCTTCCCCCACTCCCGGCGCTCCCAGACGTTCTACTCGGCCATCGTGGACCTGTGTGACAACGGCGGGAAGCGGCCGGCGGGCAGCGCCGCGGTCAGCTTCACGCGGGAACAGGCCGACGCCATCCGCCGGATCCGCGGCAGCAAGGACAGCTGGGACATGCTGGGCGTCAAACCCGGAGCCACCAGGTGATGTGGGATTGGGAATTTGGGAATTTGGGAATTTGGGAATGTGGGACATGCTGGGGGTCAAACCCGGAGCCACCAGGTGAGGGGCCAATGGGAAATTGGGAATTCCGCGGGAATTTGGGAATGTGGGGTTGGGAATGGGAATGAGGGATTGGGAAATATGGGATTGGAATGGGAAATGTGGGATTGGGAATGGGATTGGGATTGGGAATGTGGGATTGGGAATGTGGGACATGCTGGGCGTCAAACCCGGAGCCACCAGGTGGTGTGGGATTGGGAATTTGGGATTGGGAATGTGGGGTTGGGAATGTGGGACATGCTGGGGGTGAAGCCCGGAGCCACCAGGTGAGGAGCTGATGTGGGATTGGGAATTTGGGAATTTGGGAATGTGGGACATGCTGGGCGTCAAACCCGGAGCCGCCAGGTGATGTGGGATTGGGAATTCTGCGGGAATTTGGGAATGTGGGGTTGGGAATGGGAATGAGGGATTGGGGTGGGAAATGTGGGATTGGGAAATGGGAATGTGGGATTGGGAATGTGGGACTGGAATGGGAAATGTGGGATTGGAAATACGGGATTGGGAAATGTGGAAATGGGAATTTGGGATTGGGAAATGTCTGATTGGAATGGGAAATGTGGGATTGGGGATTGGGAATGTGGGATTGGGTTGGGGACATGCTGGGGGTCAAACCCGGAGCCACCAGGTGAGCCGAGAGGGAATTGGGAATTCTGCGGGAATTGGGAATGTGGGATTGGGGTGGGAATGTGGGATTGGGCAAAGTGGGATTGGGCAAAGTGGGATTGGGAATGTGGGATTGGAAATGTGGGATTGGGATTGGGAATGTGGGATTGGAAATGTGGGATTGGGATTGGGAATGTGGGATTGGAAATGTGGGATTGGGTTGGGGACATGCTGGGCATCAAACCCAGAGCCACCAGGTGAGCTGATGGGAAATTGGGGATTCTGTGGGATTATATTTAATTTAATTAACTAATTAATTATATTTAATTAACTTTCAGGGAGAAGGTGACGAAGGCGTACCGGTTTATTTTATATTTGATATAATTTAATTAATTTAATTAACTAATTAATTTAATTAATCCGCAGGGAGGAGGTGACGAAGGCGTACCGGTTTATTTAATTTAATTTAATTTTATTAATTAACTAATTAATTATATTTAATGAATTTCCCCGCAGGGAGGAGGTGACGAAGGCGTACCGGTTTATTTTATTTTATATTTTATATTTAATTTAATTAATTAACTAATTTAATTAATTTCCCCGCAGGGAGGAGGTGACGAAGGCGTACCTGTTTATTTTATTTTATATTTTATATTTGATTTAATTAATTAACTAATTTAATTAATTTCCCCGCAGGGAGGAGGTGACGAAGGCGTACCGGTTTATTTTATTTTATATTTTATATTTAATTTAATTAATTTAATTAACTAATTTAATTTCCCCGCAGGGAGGAGGTGACGAAGGCGTACCAGTTTATTTTATATTTTATATAATTTAATTAATTTAATTAACTAATTAATTTAATTAATCCCCAGGGAGGAGGTGACGAAGGCGTACCGGTTTATTTTATGTAATTTAATTTTATTAATTAACTAATTAAATTAATTAATTTCCCTGCAGGGAGGAGGTGACAAAGGCGTACCGGTTTATTTTATTTAATTTTATTAACTAATTAATTTTATTTAATGAATTTCCCTGCAGGGAGGAGGTGATGAAGGCGTACCGGTTTATTTTATATTTAATTTAATTTATTTAATTTATTAATTTAATTAATTTTATTTTATATATTTAGGGAGGAGGTGACGAAGGCGTACTGGTTTATTTTATTTAATTTAATTTTATTAATTAACTAATTAACTAATTTAATGAATTTCCCCGCAGGGAGGAGGTGACGAAGGCGTACCGGTTTATTTTATTTTATATTTTATATTTGATTTAATTAATTTAATTAACTAATTTTATTTAATTATTTTCAGGGAGGAGGTGACGAAGGCGTACCGGTTTATTTAATTTAATTTAATTTTATTAACTAATTAATTTTATTTAATTAATTATTCCCAGGGAGGAGGTGACGAAGGCGTACCGGTTTATTTAATTTAATTTAATTAATTAACTAATTAACTAATTTAATTATTCCTTGCAGGGAGGAGGTGACGAAGGTGTACCGGTTTATTTAATTTAATTTTATTTCATTAATTGTATTAATTAATTAGTTTTATTTAATTATTCCTTGCAGGGAGGAGGTGACGAAGGCGTACCGGTTTATTTTATGTAATTTAATTTTATTTCATTAATTGTATTAATTAATTAGTTTTATTTAATTATTTTCAGGGAGGAGGTGACGAAGGCGTACCGGTTTATTTAATTTAATTTTATTTTATTAATTAACTAATTAACTAATTTAATGAATTTCCCGCAGGGAGGAGGTGACGAAGGCGTACCGGTTTATTTTATATTTAATTTAATTTATTTTATTTTATTAATTTAATTAACTAATTTAATTTCTCCCCAGGGAGGAGGTGACGAAGGCGTACCGGCGGCTGGCGGTGCTGCTGCACCCTGACAAGTGCGTGGCTCCGGGCAGTGAGGATGCTTTCAAGGCCGTGGTGAACGCCAGAACCGCCCTGCTCAAGAACATCAAATAGGCAATTCCCGGGAAAACAGCCCCGGAATTCCCGAAATTCCCGGATTTTCCCGGATTTTCCTGGATTTTCCCGGATTTTCCTGGATTTTCCCAGATTTTCCTGGATTTTCCCGGATTTTCCTGGATTTTCCCAGATTTTCCCAGCCGTTCCCAACGATCTCACTGTGCTCCTTTGGTTGTTCTTCCCTTGGGATTGGAGAGCTGGGCTGAGGCGTTTCCAGAATTCCCAAAATTCCCAGAATTCCCAAAATTCCTGGATTTTCCCGGATTTTCCCAGATTTTCCCAGCCATTCCCAACGACCTCACTGTGCTCCTCTGGCTGTTCTTCCTTTGGGATTGGAGAGCTGGGCTGAAGCGTTCCCAGAATTCCCAGAATTCCTGAAATTCCCGGATTTTCCTGGATTTTCCTGGATTTTCCCGGATTTTCCCAGCCATTCCCAACAACCTCACTGTGCTCCTGTGGTTGTTCTTCCCTTGGGATTGGATGTGGATTGGGATGGGAAAGGGAGAGAGCGAGGCTGAGGCGTTCCTGGAATTCCCAAAATTCCTGGAATTCGTAAAATTCCCAAAATTCCCAAAATTCTCAGATTTTCCCAGCTGTTTCCAATTATCACCACTCTGCTCCTTTGGTTGTTCTTCCCTTGGGATTGGATGTGGATTGGGATGGGAGAGAGCGAGGCTGAGGCGTCCCTGGAATTCCCAAAATTCCCGGATTTCCCAAAATTCCCAAAATTCTTGGATTTTCCCGGATTTTCCCATATTTTCCCAGCCATTCCCAACAACCTCACTGTGCTCCTCTGGTTGTTCTTCCCTTGGGATTGGATGTGGATTGGGATGGGAAGGGAGTTCCCGGAATTCCCAAAATTCCCAAAATTCCTGGATTTTCCCATATTTTCCCAGCCATTCCCAACAACCTCACTGTGCTCCTTTGGTGGTTCTTCCCTTGGGATTGGATGAAGATTGGGATGAGAAGGGAGAGCAAGGCTGAAGTGTTCCCAGAATTCCCAAAATTCCCAGATTTTCCCGGATTTTCCCAGCCATTCCCAACAACCTCCCTGTGCTCCTCTGGTTGTTCTTCCCTTGGGATTGGATGTGGATTGGGATGGGAAAGAGGAGAGTGAGGCTGAGGCGTTCCTGGAATTCCCAAAATTCCCGGATTTCCACGGAATTCCCAGATTTCCATGGCATTCCCAGATTTTCAAGGGGTTATTCCCACTTTTCCTAGGAGTTGTTCCCGGTTTTCCATAACATTCCTGGTTTTCCAGGGCTCCTTCCCAGTTTTCCAAGGAGTCATTCCCAGTTTCCTGGTTGGTCATTCCCAGTTTTCCATGGAATTCCCAGATTTCTGTGGCATTCCCAGTTTTCCCAGGAGTCATTCCCAGTTTTCTGGGCAGTCATTCCCAGTTTTCCAGAGGATCATTCCCACTTTTCCCAGGGGTCATTCCAGGTTTTCCCTGAAAATTTCCCACAGAATTCCTCATTTTCTGTGGCATTCCTGGAAATCCGAGGGTCATTCCCAGTTTTCCGGGTGGTTTTCCATGGAATTCCCAGATTTCTGTGGCATTCCCGGTTTTCCAGAGGATTTTCCCAGTTTTTCCAGAGGATTTTCCCAGTTTTCCAGAGGATTTTCCCAGTTTTTCCAGGAGTCATTCCTGGTTTTCTGGGTGGTGATTCCCAGTTTTCCACGGAATTCCCAGATTTCTGTGGCATTCCCAGTTTTCCAGGGATCATTCCCAGTTTTCTGGAGGGTTTTTCCTGGTTTTCCAGGGTTTATTCCCAATTTTCCAGAGGATTATTCCCAGTTTTGGGATCAGGACTGGAAGTTTCTCCCGATCTGTGGGAATTGGGGAAATTCCCAAGATGGAATTCCAGGATTTTCCCAGCGAGCTGGGATGGATTTGGATTCCCGGGAAAAGCTTCGGAATTCCGGGAAAAAGCTTAAAAATTCCAGGAAAAAGCTTTGGAATTCCGGGAAAAGCTTCAAATTCTGGGAAAGAGCTTCAGAATTGTAGGGAAAAGCTTTGGAATTCTGGGAAAATTTTCAGAATTCCTGGGAAAAGATTTGGAATTCCAGGAAAAAGCTTCAGAATTCCAGGAAAATTTTCAAAATTCCCAGGAAAAGCTTTGGAATTCCAGGAAAAGCTTCAAAATTCTGTGAAAAAGCTTCAGAATTCCAGGAAAAAGCGTTGAAATTCCAGGAAAAAGCTTCAGAATTCTGGGAAAATTTTCAGAATTCCAGGAAAAGCTTCAGAATTTCTGGGAAAAAGCTTCAGAATTCCAGGAAAAGCTTTGGAATTGCAGGAAAAACCTTCAGAATTCCGGGAAAAGCCTCAAAATTCTGTGAAAAAGCTTCGGAATTCTGGGAAAATTTTCAGAATTCCCAGGAAAAGCTTCAGAATTCCAGGAAAAGCTTTGGAATTCTGGGAAAAGCTTTGGAATTCCGGGAAAAGCTTAAAAATTCCAGGAAAAAGTTTCGGAATTCCAGGAGAAGCTTCAGAATTCCAGGAAAAATTTTGGAATTTCCAGGAAAAGCTGCAGCCCTGAGGGAATTTCTGGATATTTCTGGAATTTCTGGATATTTCTGGAATTATTTATGGATATTTCTGGAATTATTTCTGGATATTTCTGGAATTATTGATGGATATTTCTGGAATTATTGATGGAACTATTTATGGAATTATTTATGGAATTATTTATGGAATTTTTTCCCTTCTCCAATCGTTTCCTTTCCCTTTCCCAATCCAGGAAATATTCCCAACTCTCATCCCGCCGGGAATGTGGGATTTTTCCCAAAATTTTTAGGGATTTTTCCCAAAATTTTTAGGGATTTTTCCCAAATTTTTGGGGATTTTCCCTAAATTTTTGGGGATTTTCCCAAAATTTTTTGGGATTTTCCCAAATTTTGGGGGATTTTTCCCAAAATTCGGGGGATTTTCCCACCTTTTCCATGGATTTTGTTTTCCCCCTTGGAATAGGAATGAATCCCAAATTCCTCTTTTTCCCTTTCCGGCAACATCCAGAGATTGGAAATCCTGGAAAATTCCAGGAAAATTCCAGGAAAATCCATGGAAATCCCAGAAAATTCTGGGAAAATCCTGGAAAATCTTGGAAAATCCAGGAAAATCCATGGAAATCCAGGAAAATTCTGGGAAAATCGCAGGGAAATCCTGGAAAATCTTGGAAAATCCTGGGAAATCCAAGAAAATCCATGGAAATCCTGGAAAATTCTGGGAAAATCCCAGGAAAATCCATGGAAATTCAGGAAAATCCAGGAAAATCCGGGAAAATCCATGGAAAATCCAGGGAAATCCAGGATCTTTGGGCTCTTCCCAAGATTTCTGGGAAGTGAGGATAAAACGGGATAAAATTCCAGTTGGGAATTTCCTCCTTTCCAAGGTGGAAATATTCCCAAATATTGACGTTTTTCCACTTTTTCCATCTGGAAAATTCCGCTGGAATTGGAGCTGAAATTCCTGGTTTTCCCCAATCCTGGAATTCCCTGGAATTCTCCCAGCATTCCCAGCACAGAAAACTCCTTAAATCCCTTTTTTTCCAGTTTTTTTTTTGTTTGTTTTTCCAGGTTTTTTCCGTTTTTTTGTTTGTTTCAGGTTTTGTTTTCCAGGTTTTTTTGTTTCCAGGGTTTTCAGTTTTTTTGTTTCCAGGTTTTTGTTTCCAGGTTTTGGTTTTCAGGTTTTTGGTTTTCAGGTTTTGGTTTTCAGGTTTTTTGTTTTCAGTTTTGTTTTTCAGTTTTGTTTGTTTTTCAGGTTTGGTTTTCAGGTTTGGGTTTTTTCAGGTTTTTGTTTTTTCAGGTTTTTTGGGGTTCAGGTTTTTTTCTCCCCCAGTTTTTTTTTGTTTTTCTGGTTTTTCCCAGTTTTGTTTTTCAGTTTTTTTTTCAGGTTTTTCAGGTTTTTTTTTTTCCAGTGGTTTTTTTTTTGTTTTTTCCAGGTTTTTTTTTCCAGTTTTTTTTGGTTTTTTCCTGTTTTTTTTTTATTTTTCCACAGAGGAATGACAACAATCCCACTGCAGAATTCCCTCCATCCCAAAATTCCAAACCCAAAACGCTTCCCGGGATTTTCCCATTCCCGAATTCCCAAATTCCCTGAATCCCAACCCAATTTTCCCATAATTTTGGGATATTTTTCCCGTTTTTTTCCATGGATTCTCCAGGATTTCCCCAAATCCCGGCGGGTTTTGTACAATAAATCCCCTTCGGAAAACAGGGAATTCTGGGTGGATTTCCTTCCCTTTTTCCCGGGAAATTCCGCGGGAACGGCGGCGGTTGGGATTTTTTGGGATTGGGGGAAAAATCCTGGGAATTCCCGCCGGGATCGGATCGGCCGGAAATCCGGGAATTCCTCAGGATCCCAAATCCCAGATTTTTTGTGGGAAAAGTGACTTTTCCAGGGAGAAATCCGCGACGGTAAAACTCTGGAATTTTCCCTCCTGGAATTCCGGGATTTCCCGGGAAGATTCCAGGATTTCTGTGAGGCGTGAAGGTGAAATTCCAAGGAAAAATCCTTTCCTGGGGTTGGGAATTGTGAAGAATTCCTTGGAAAAGCAGCTCCGAGTTGGATATCTGGGAATGTGGGAATTGTGGGAATGGGATGGGATTGAAATCCATGGATCCCGAATTATTCCGGAATTTTGGGATCGAGGAGATTGGGAATAAATCCGGAGGGATTTTGATGGAATTCTGAGCCTGAAAATCCCGGGAATTATCGTGAAAATTCCGGGAATTTCCCCAAAAATTCCCAAGGAAAACTCGAAGGAAATTATGGAACTGGGAGGGAACTGGTGAGATGAACTCCTGGGAATTCTCGACCCTAAAATCCTGGGAATTATCCCAGAAATATCCGGGAATTATCCCAAAAAATTCCAGGAATTATCCCAAAAATTTCCTTGGGAAAGCTCAGCATTCCCAGGTCACCCTGTGACTTTTTTTTGGGATATTCCCAATTCTGAATTTATGGAAAAAAATGGGAAAAGTATTTTTTGGATATTCCCGGAAATGGGAAAAATAATTTTGGGATATTCCTGAAAATGGGAAAAATAATTTTGGGATCTTCCTGAAAAAATGGGAAAAATAATTTCGGGATATTCCCAGAAATGGGAAAGATAATTTTGGGATGTTCCTGAAAATGGGAAAAATAATTTTGGGATCTTCCTGAAAAAATGAGAAAAATATTTTTGGGATGTTCCCAGCTCCAATTGATGGAAGGAAATGGGAAAAATAATTTTGGGATGTTCCTGAAAAAATTCCCAGGAGAAATAATTTTGGAATGTTCCTGGAAATGGAGAAAACATTTTTGGGATGTGTCTGAAAAAATGGGAAAAATAATTTTGCAATCTTGCTGAAGAAATGGGAAAAATAATTTTGGGATATTCCTGGAAATGGGAAAAATAATTTTGGGATATTCCTGAAAATATGGGAAAAATATTTTTGGGATATTCCTGAAAATATGGGGGAAATAATTTTGGGATCTCCCTGAAAAAATGGGAGAAATAATTTTGGAATGTTCCTGGAAATGGAGAAAATATTTTTGGGATGTGTCTGAAAAAATGGGAAAAATAATTTTGGGATCTTCCTGAAAATGGGAAAAATATTTTTGCAATCTTCCTGAAAAAATGGGAAAAATAATTTTGGGATATTCCTGGAAATTGAGAAAATAATTTTGGGATGTTCCCAGCTCCCAGTTGATGGCAAAGGGCAGGGAGATCCTTGCTGGAGTGCCGAGATTCCCAGGGAAGCTCCTCGATCCCGAAATTCCTTCCCAGGATGGATCCAACCTCAGGCTGGGAGAGCTGGGAATGGAGGGAATTCCCTGGGAAAGGGGAGATTGCTTGGGATTTGGGAAGGAATTCCCGGCTGGGCTGGAATTCCCGGATATTCCTGGATCCCTGGGAATTCCCAGGATGGATTTGGATCCTCCTGGGATAGCGGGAAGTGTCCGGTTGGAATGGGATAAACTCCTGGAATTCCAGCATTCCCGCATTCCCATGGATCCGGATGAGGATGAGGAAGACGATGAGGAATTCCCAAATTCCATCAGGAATCTCCGCCGCTTCCCAATTTTTTTCTTCTCCCCCCACATTCCCGGCAGCGCGGCGGTTCCGGGAGGAGGAGGAGGAGGAGCCATTCCCGGGAAATTCCCTTCCCGCTCTCCCTCCTCCCATCCCGACCTTTTCCACGGGAATTCCCGGCGGGAAGAGGATGCTCGGGGCGGGAAGCGCCGCCGGGCTCAGGATCGCATCCCCGAATCCCATTCGGAATTCCCGAATCCCGCCGGGAAAAAGGCATCTCGGGAAGGAGGAGCGGGCAGGCATCGCGACATCTCCCAGCCGAGCCGGGAAAGCTGGGAAAGCGCCGGGAAAAGCCGCCGGGAAGGAGGCGGGAAGCGGCCGGGAAGCAGCCTGGACTCCCTGCCCAACCCGCAATCCTCCATCCCGCCGTTCTCCCGGGATCCCGCCGGCCGGAAAAACGGGAATGCGGCGCGGCGGGACGGGCTGAGCATCCCCGCGGGAAAAGCCGCTCCCGGCAGGATGCCGCGGAACCGCGCCTTCTCCGAGCCCGAGTTCTCCGCCGAGTACTCCGCCGACTATTCCGCCAGCTTCCCCTCGGATCCCGAGCGCGCCGGGATCCGCCAGTCCCGGGAATCTCCGGCGCGCCGCCGCTCGGGGCTCTGCCCGTGCCTGCCGCGCTCCCGCCGCTTCTCCTTCGCCCCCGAGTCGCTGGAAAAACTCTACCAGACCTATTTCCGCCGCCAGCGCCACGAGACGCTGCCCGTGCTGGTGGCTTTCGCCGCGCTGTTCGATTGCTACGTGCTGGGGATGTGCGCTCCCGGCTTTTCCCGGCTGGAGAAGCTGCCGCTGGCGCTGGCGGCGCTGGCCGGGCTGGCGGCGAACGGCTCGCTGTTCTTCCTGCTGAAATCGCGGCTGCTCCCCGAGCGGCTGGCCCGGAAATTCCTGCCGTGCGTGCTGTGGGCGCTGATCGTGGCGCAGCTCTGGGGGTACCTGGGGTTGGAGTTTCGGGCTTTTCCCGAGGCGGTGGACACGGTGGGGTGGCAGGCGTTCTTCGCCTTCGCCTTCTTCCTGACGCTGCCGCTGCGCCTGGCCAGGATCCTGCTGCTGACCGCCGCGGCCTGCGCCATCCACACCGTGGTGCTGGGCATCGCCATCGGGCAGAGGCGACACGAGCCGATGGAGCCAGCCGTGCTGGCCAGGCAGGTGCGGGAATAGCGGGAATGGAGTGGGAATCATCTGGGAATGGTGTGGGAATCATCTGGGAATGGAGCGGGAATTTTGGGAAGTGATGGGGAGCAGCTGCAGGTGAAGTTTCCATGAGTTATTCATGAGTTATTCACGTGTTATCAATGAGTTAGCCACAGGTTATCAATGAGTGATCTGTGAGTTATCCGTGGGTTATCCATGGATTATCCTTGAGTTATCAATGTGTTATCAGTGGGTTATCAATGAGTTATCCATGGGTTATCAATGTGTGATCCATGGGTTATTTATGAGTTATCAAAGAGTTATTCCTGGGTTATTAATGTGTGATCCATGGTTTATCAATGACTGATCCATGAGTGATCCATGGGTTATCAATGAGTGATCCATGGCTTATTGATGAGTTATCAATGTATTATCCATGGGTTATCAATGTGAGATCCATGTGTTATAAATGAGTGATCTATGAGTGATTCATACATTATCAATGAGTGATTCATGGGTTATCAATGAGTGATCCATGAGTTATCTGTGGGTTATCAATAAGTGATCCATGGATTATTTATGAGTTATCAATGTGTGATCCATGGGTTATCAATAAGTGATCCATGAGTGATTTATGAGTTATCCGTGGGTTATCAAAGATTTATCCATGGGTTAATAATGTGTGATCCATGGTTTATCAATGAGTGATCCACGGGTTATCAATGAGCCATCTATAAGTTATCAATGGGTTATCCCTGGGTTATCAATGAGTTATCCCTGGGTTATCAATGAGTGATCAATGGCCAGGCTCCTGCTGCTCAGGTCCTGTGCCATCCACACCGTGGTGCTGGGCATCGCCATCGGCCAGAGGCGACACGAGCCAATGGAGCCAGCCGTGCTGGCCAGGCAGGTGCGGGAATGGTCTGGGAATGCAGTGGGAATGATCTGGGAATAGCGGGAATGCAGCGGGAATAGAGTGGGAATAGAGTGGGAATGCAGTGGGAATGATCTGGGAATGGCAGGGAGTGATGGGGAGCAGCTGTGGTTGAAGTTTCCATGAGTTATCTGTGAGTTATTCATGAGTTATCCACAGGTTATCCTTGAGTTATCAATGAGTGATCCATGGGTTATCAATGACTGATCCATGAGTGATCCATGGGTTATTGATGAGTGATCAATGAGTTATCCATGGGTTATCTATGAGTTACTTGTGGATCATCAATAAGTGATCAATGGGTAATTTATGAGTTATCAATGTGTTATCCATGGGTTATCAATGAATGATCCATGAGTGATCCATGGGTTATCAATGAGGGATCTATAAGTTATCAATGGGTTATCCCTGGGTTATCAATGAGTGATCAATGGCCAGGATCCACACCGTGGTGCTGGGCATCGCCATCGGGCAGAGGCGACACGAGCCAATGGAGCCAGCCGTGCTGGCCAGGCAGGTGCGGGAATAGCGGGAATTCAGCGGGAATGGAGTGGGAATGATATGGGAATGGAGTGGGAATTTTGGGAAGTGATGGGGAGTGACTGTGGTTGAAGTTTCCATGAGTTATCCATGAGTTATTCATACGTTATCAGTGAGTTAGCCGCAGGTTATCAATGAGTGATCTGTGAGTTATCCATGGGTTATCCATGGGTTATCCTTGAGTTATCAATGTGTTATCAGTGGGTTATCAATGAGTTATCCATGGGTTATCAATGTGTGATCCATGAGTGATTTATGAGTTATCAAAGAGTTATCCATGGGTTATTAATATGTGATCCATGGTTTATCAATGACTGATCCATGAGTGATCCGTGGGTTATCAATGAGTGATCCATGGCTTATTGATGAGTTATCAATGTATTATCCATGGGTTATCAATAAGTGATCCATGAGTTATAAATGAGTGATCTATGAGTGATTCATACATTATCAATGAGTGATTCATGGGTTATCAATGAGTGATCCATGAGTTATCTGTGGGTTATCAATGAGTGATCTATGAGTAATCCATGGGTTATCAATGAGTGATCCATGGGTTATCAATGAGTGATCCATGGGTTATCAGTGAGTGATCCATAAGTTATCAATGGGTTATCCCTGGGTTATCAATGAGTGATCAATGGCCAGGATCCTGCTGCTCACGCCCTGCGCTATCCACACCGTGGTGCTGGGCATCGCCATCGGCCAGAGGCGACACGAGCCAATGGAGCCAGCCCTGCTGGCCAGGCAGGTGCGGGAATAGCGGGAATGGAGTGGGAATGATCTGGGAATGGAGTGGGAATGGTGAGGGAATTTTGGGAAGTGATGGGGAGCGACTGGGGTTGAAGTTTCCATGAGTTATTCATGAGTTATTCATGCGTTATCAGTGAGTTAGCCACAGGTTGTCAATGTGTTATCAATGGGTTATCAATGAGTGATCCATGAGTGATCCATGGGTTATCTGTGAGTTATCCATGTGTTGTTAATGTGTGATCCATGGGTTATCAATGACTGATCCATGAGTGATCCATGGGTTATTGATGAGTTATCAATGAGTTATCAGTGGGTTATCTATGAATTATCCGTGGATCATCAATAAGTGATCCATGGGTTATTTATGAGTTATCCATGTGTGATCCATGGGTTATCAATGAGTGATCCATGGGTTATTTATGAGTTATCCATGGGTTATCAAAGATTTATCCATGGGTTAATAATGTGTGATCCATGGTTTATCAATGAGTGATCCACGGGTTATCAATGAGCCATCTATAAGTTATCAATGGGTTATCCCTGGGTTATCAA
>NW_028147264.1:0-91311 GCF_008360975.1 Lichenostomus cassidix | reverse complement strand
GCATTTGACACTGTCCCACAGCACCCTCCTGGAAAAGCTGTCACCTCACGGCTAGGACAGCTTCCCTCTTCTTTGGTCAAGAACTGGCCAGAGGCCTGGCCAGAGAGTGGTGGGGATGGTCACTGGTGGTGTCCCTGGTGGTGTCCCCAAGGGTCAGTCAGCACTGGGGACAGTCCTGTTCAATATCTTTATTGATGATCTGGGACAGGGGATCGAGGCTACCATCGACAGATTAGCAGATGTCACCATGCTGGGTGTGAGTGTGGATCTGCTGGAGGGCAGGAGGGTCTGCAGAGGGACCTGGACAGGCTGGATTTGGGGAATGAACCCAAAAATATGAGGTTTAACCAGACCAAGGGCCAGGTCCTGCACTTGTCCCAAATTCATGTCCCAAATCCATGTCCCAGATCCATGTCCCCAATCCATGTCCCCAATCCATGTCCCCAGTCCATGTCCCAAATCCATGTCCCAAATCCATGTCCCCAACCCATGTCCCAATCCATGTCCCATTCCCATATCCCAAATCCATATCCCAATCCATATCCCAATCCATGTCTCAAATCCATGTCCCAATCCGTGTCCCAATCCATATCCCAAATCCGTGTCCCAAATCCGTGTCCCCAATTCATGTCCCAAATCCGTGTCCCAAATCCATATCCCAATCCGTGTCCCAATCCATGTCCCAATCCATGTCCCAATCCATGTCATGTCCCAATCCATGTCCCAAATCCGTGTCCCAAATCCGTGTCCCAAATCCATATCCCAATCCATGTCCCAATCCGTGTCCCCAGTCCATGTCCCCAATCCATGTCCCAAATCCATGTCCCAATCCATGTCCCAATCCATGTCATGTCCCAATCCATGTCCCAAATCCATGTCCCAATCCATGTCCCAAATCCATGTCCCAATCCATGTCCCAATCCATGTCATGTCCCAAATCCATGTCCCAATCCATGTCCCAATCCATGTCCCAAATCCATGTCCCAATCCATGTCCCAAATCCATGTCCCAATCCATGTCCCAATCCATGTCCCAAATCCATGTCCCAATCCCATACCCCAAATCCATATCCCAATCCATATCCCAATCCATGTCCCAATCCATGTCTCAAATCCATGTCCCTGGAGCTTAATCCCATGGATCTGGGTCTGTCCTGTGGGATGGATCAGGATCCAGTTAATGGGATCAGGGTCCAGTTAATGGGGACAGGATCCAGGATATGGGGTCTGGATCCAGTTAATGGGATCAGGATGCATTTAATGGGATCAGAATCCAGGATATGGGATCAGGATCCAGTTAATGGGGTCAGGATCCAGGCTATGGGATCTGGATCCAGTTAATGGGATCAAGATCCAGGCAATGGGATCAGGGTCCAGTTAATGGGATCAGGATGCAGTTAATGGGATCAAGATCTGGGATATGGGATGAGGATCCAGTTAATGGGATCAGGATCCAGTTAATGGGATCAGGATCCAGGCTATGGGATCAGGATATGGGATATGGGATCAAGATCCTGGATATGGGATCAGAATCCAGTTAATGGGAACAGGATGCTGTTAATGGGATCAGGATGCAGTTAATGGGATCAAGATGCAGTTAATGGGATCAGGATCCAACCGGCAGGATGAGTCCAACCCCACAGATCCGGACATTCCCATTGGGATGCACACCACAATTCCCAAACCCTCAGCCATTCCCAAACTCCCACACCCCTGGATCCGCAGCTCAGCCGTGTTTTTCCATCTCCTTCCCTCCCTAAATCCGCAATTCCCAAGGAATCAGCTCCACGTGATCCCATCGGAGCTTCTCCCTTCCCTCGGGATCCGCCAATCCCAGCCCGGCTGCCGCCTGCTTCCAAAACATCTCCGTGGTTTGTGATCCTGGGAATCCCGCGGGATTCTCCTCACCGCGGAGCTGCTTTTCCCCGGAATTCCCGATATCCACCCCAAAATGGGATTCGCTGCTGTTCTCCGGGATTTACACAAGGATTGGGGTTGTTCATCCCAAAATCCTTCCTGTGGATTCCCAAGGACCTCACAATCCCAAATTCCCAAAGGAATCAGGGTTGTTCATCCCAAAATCCTTCCTGTGGATTCCCAAGGATCCCAAATTCTTGAAGGAATTGGGGTTGTTCATCCCAAAATTCTTCCTGTGGATTCCCGAGAATCCCGCAATATCAAATTCCCAAAGGAATCGGGGTTGCTCATCCCAAAATCCTTCTTGTGGATTCCTGAGGATCCCACAATCCCAAATTCCCGATATTCACCCCAAAATGGGATTTGCTGCTGTTGTCTGGGATTTACACAAGGATCGGGGTCGTTCACCCCGAAATCCTTCCCTGGATTCCTGAGGATCCTGTGATCCCAAATTCCCAAAGGAATCAGGGTTGTTCATCCCAAAATCCTTCCTGTGGATTCCTGAGGATCCCAAATTCCCAAAGGAATCAGGGTGTTTCATCCCGAAATCCTTCCTGTGGATTCCCAATGATCCCCAATTCCCAAAGGAATCATTCACCCCAAAATCCTTCCCTGGATTCCCGAGTATCCCACGATCCCAAATTCCCAAAGGAATCAGGGTTGTTCACCCCAAAATCCTTCCTGTGGATTCCTGAGAATCCCGCGATGCCAAATTCCCAAAGGAATTGGGATTGTTCATCCCAAAATCCTTCCTGTGGATTCCCGAGAATCCCGCGATACCAAATTCCCAATATTCACCCCAAAATGGGATTCGCTGCTGTTCTCTGGGATTTACACAAGGAATTGGGGTTGTTCGTCCCTAAATCCTTCCTGTGAATTCCCAAGGATCCCAAATTCCCAAAGGAATCAGGGTTGTCCATCCCAAAATCCTTCCGTGGATTCCCGAGAATCCCGCGATACCAAATTCCCAAAGGAATTCGGGTTGTTCATCCCAAAATCCTTCCTGTGGATTCCCGAGTATCCCAAATTCCCAAAGGAATCGGGGTCGCTCATCCCAAAATCCTTCCTGTGGATTCCCGAGTATCCCAAATTCCCAATATTCACCCCAAAATGGGATTTGCTGCTGTTCTCTGGGATTTACACAAGGATTGGGGTTGTTCGTCCCAAAATCCTTCCTGTGAATTCCCGAGAATCCCGCAATATCAAATTCCCAAAGGAATCAGGGTGTTTCATCCCAAAATCCTTCCTGTGAATTCCCGAAGATCCCAAATTCCCAAAGGAATCGGGGTCGCTCCTCCCAAAATCCTTCCTGTGGATTCCCAATGATCCCATGATCCCAAATTCCCGATATTCACCCCAAAATGGGATTTGCTACTGTTCTCTGGGATTTACACAAGGATTGGGGTTGTCCATCCTGAAATCCTTCCCTGGATCCCTGGGTATCCCACGATCCCAAATTCCCATTTTTTCCCCCAAGCTGGTGTCCAACGTGGCCATCCTGGGCTGCGCCATCGTGGTGGGCAGCGTGTCCTACGTCATGGCTGACCGCAAGCACCGCAAGGCCTTCCTGGAGGCGCGGCAGTCCCTGGAGGTCAAGCTCAACCTGGAGGAGCAGAGCCAGCAGCAGGTGGGGATTCCCGGAATTCCGCCGGGAATGTCGCCGGGAATATCGCCGGGAATATCGCCGGGATTGCCGCCGGGATTTTGGGAGATGGATGGGAGGTGGGAACGGTTTGGGATTGTTGGGGTCAGTGGGGTCATCCTGGGGTTCCAGGTGGTGGGAATGGGCAATGCCGAGGTGTCCCAATAATCCCTGGGAATGGTCACTCAGGATGTCCCAATCCATGGCGATGGTCACTCAGGATGTCCCAATCCATGGCAATGGTCACTCAGCAAGGCCCAGTCCTTAGGAATGGTCACTCAGGCATTCCCAATCCTTAGGAATGGTCACTCAGCTATTCTCAATCTATAGCAATGGTCACTCAGCTGTTCCCAATCCATGGCAATGGTCACTCAGGCATTCCCAATCCTTAGGAATGGTCACTCAGCTATTCCCAATACTTAGGAATGGTCACTCAGCTGTTCCCAATCCATGGCAATGGTCACTCAGCTATTCCCAGTCCTTAGGAATGGTCACTCAGCCAATCCCAGTCCATGGCAATGGTCACTCAGGAGTTCCCAATCCTTAGGAATGGTCACTCAGGCATTCCCAATCCTTAGGAATCGTCACTCAGCTATTCCCAATACTTAGGAATGGTCACTCAGCCAAACCCAGTCCATGGCAATGGTCACTCAGCCAATCCCAATCCCTGGCAATGGTCACTCAGCCAATCCCAGTCCATGGCAATGGTCACTCAGCCAATCCCAGTCCATAGCAATGGTCACTCAGGATGTCCCAATCCCTGGCAATGGTCACTCAGGATGTCCCAATCCTTAGCAATGGTCACTCAAGAGGTCCCAAGCCTTAGGAATGGTCACTCAGCCAATCCCAATCCCAGTCCCTGGAAAAGGTCACTCAGGATGTCCCAATCCATGGCAATGGTCACTCAGGAATTCCCAATCACTGTCAATGGTCACTCTGCCAATCCCAATTCCTGGCAATAGTCACTCAGGATGTCCCAATCCCTCACAATGGTCACTCAGCAGGGCCCAGTCCTTAGCAATGGTCACTCAGCTGGGCCAAATCCATGGCAATGGTCACTAAACTATTCCCAATCCCTGGGAATGGTCACTCAGCAATTCCCAATCCCAGTCCATGGGAATGGTCACTCACCTGTTCCCTATAATTAGGAATGGTCACTCAGCTGGTCCCAATCCATGACAATGGTCACTCAGCTATTCCCAATCCCTATCAATGGTCACTCAGGATATCCCAATCCTTAGGAATGGTCACTCTGCTGGTCATAATCCCTGGGAATGATCACTCAGCTGTTCCCAATCCCTGTCAATAGTCACTCAGCAATTCCCAATCCCTGTCAATGGTCACTCAGGAGTTCCCAATTCCCATCAATGGTCACTCAGGATGTCCCAATCACTGTCAATGGTCACTGAGGATGTCCCAGTCCCTGGAAATGGTCACTCAGGATGTCCCAGTTCCTGGGAATGGTCACTCCCCACCATGTTGCCCGGATTTGGGATTCAGGTGACAAATCCCGTGGGATTGTCTCCATGGCAACACCTCGCAGCCCCATTCCCGCCGGAAGGGACTTTGGGATTATTGTCACTCGAGCTGTTTGGGATTCCCTTGGGAACGGGGCTGGAAACAGCCTGGGATTTGTGGGAATGGGGAATGGGACGGATTCCAGAGTGGATCCATCCCTCTGGAATATCCACAGGGCTGGGAAGAGCTGGGAATTCCTCTGGGAATGGGGACAGGGGGCAGTTTTCCAGGAATTCCTGCTGGGAATGGGGAAAACCCCACAATTCCTGGGGAAAATCCACCTCAGTATCCGAATTCCTGATATTTAATGGAATTTCCCACATGGAGCTGGGCCGATCCATCCATGATCCATCCCTGATCCAAATCCATCCTGGGAATTCCCAGGGATCCAGGAATATCCGGGAATTCCAGCCCGGCCGGGAATTCCTTCCCCAATCCCAAGCAATCTCCCCTTTCCCAGGGAATTCCCTCCATTCCCAGCTCTCCCAGCCTGAGATTGGATCCATCCTGGGAAGGAATTTCGGGATCGAGGAGCTTCCCTGGGAATCTCGGCACTCCAGCAAGGATCTCCCTGCCCTTGGCCATCAACTGGCAGCTGGGAACATCCCAAAATTATTTTTCCCATTTTTTCAGGAACATCCCAAAAATATTTTTCCCATTTCCGGGAATATCCCAAAAATACTTTTCCCATTTGCTGCCATAAATTCGGAGTTTTCAATACCCAAAAAAAAGGTCACAGGGTGACCTGGGAATGCTGAGCTTTCTCCTGCGAATTTTTGGGGCAATTCCTGGAATTTTTGGGGTAATTCCCGGGATTTTAGGGTCCAGAATTCCCAGGACTTCATCTTGCCAGCTCCCTCCCAGTTTCCTCCCGGTGCCAGAATTTCATTTGAGCTTTCCTTGGGAATTTTTGGGGTAATTCCTGGAATTTTCAGGAAAATTCCCGGGATTTTAGGGTGCAGAATTCCCAGGACTTCATCTTACCAGCTCCCTCCCATCTCACTCCCAGTGACACAATTTCCTGTGAGCTTTCCCTGGGAATTTTTGGGGTAATTCCTGGAATTTTTGGGGTAATTCCCAGAATTTTAAGGCCAAGAATTCCATCCCTGACTTCCATCAAAATCCCTCTGGATGGACTCCGAGTGTCCTCAATCCCAGAATCCCAGAATAATTCGGGATCCATGGATTTCAATCCCATCCCATTCCAACCCCACGATCCCAGGGGGATCCCAGTCCATTTCCAGGGATCCATCCCACTTTTCCTGGCAGGAGCGGCTGATGCTCTCCATCCTGCCCAAGCACGTGGCTGACGAGATGCTGAAGGACATGAAGAAGGACCCGAGCCAGAAGGAGCTGCAGCAGTTCAACACCATGTACATGTATCGCCACGAGAACGTCAGGTGGGGCCGCAGGTGTTCCTGAAAAATGGGAAAAATTCCCAAAATTTGCTGTTTTGCTGTTCATTCCCATTCCCATTCCCCTTCCATTTCCTATTCCCGTTCATTCCCATCCCAGTTCTCATCCCCTTTCCATTCCTGTTCCCATTCTTGTTCCCATTCCTGTTCCCATTCTCATTTCCATTCCTACTCCCATTCTCATTCCCATTCCCCTTCCCATCCCAGTTCTCACCCCTTTCCCATTCCCATTCCCAATTCCCATTTCCGTTCCCATTCCCGTTCCCATTCATTTCCATTCCCATTTCCATTCTCCTTCCCTTTCCTATCCCCATTCATTCCCATTCCCATTTCCCTCCCCACCCCAGTTCTCATCCCCTTTTCCATTCCCATTCCCATTCCCATCCCAATTCCTGTTCCCAGTTCCCATTCCCATCCCAAATCCCATTCCTATTCCTGTTCCCATTCTTTTCCATTCCCATTCCTACTCCCATCCCAATTCCCATCCCAATTCCCATTCCCATCCCAAATCCCATCCCAATTCCCATCCCCATCCCAATTCCCATTCCCGCTCCCAGCCCAGAAAAACCAGGATTTATTTACATCCAAGCCAATGTCAAACCTCCATGGCCACAACTCTGCAGAGCATTTTCACCATATCCATGTTTTTTTTGGGAAAAGCTGGAATGGGATTGATCGGTGGGCTGTCGTTCCCACAGCATCCTGTTCGCGGACATCGTGGGATTCACGCAGCTCTCCTCGTCCTGCAGCGCCCAGGAGCTCGTCAAGCTCCTCAACGAGCTCTTCGCCCGCTTCGACAAGCTGGCGGCCGTGAGTGCTTCCCGGAAAAAAAATCCCAAAAAAATTCCCAGAAAAAAATCCTGGAATTCCCAAAAATTGCCAGGGTGGGGGTGAGGAGGGTGTGGGATGCTGGAGGTGCTCTGACCTGATTTATGGGAAAGGAGTTGTGAGGAATGGGAAATGTGAGGATTTGGCGTTCCCGGGATGCGGGAATGGGAATAATGGGAATGGGAATGGGAATAATGGGGATGGGAATAATGGGAATGGGAATAATGGGAATGGGAATGGGGATGGGAATGGGAATAATGGGAATGGGAATGAACAGGAATAGGAAAGGGAAGGGGAAGGGGAAAGAGAATGGGAAAGGGGATGGAAAGGGGATGAGAACTGGGATGGGAATGGGAATGGGAATAATGGGAATGGGAATAATGGGAATGGGAATAATGGGAATGGGAATGGGAATGGGGATGGGAATAATGGGAATGGGAATGAACAGGAATAGGAAAGGGAAGGGGAAGGGGAAAGAGAATGGGAAAGGGGATGGAAAGGGGATGAGAACTGGGATGGGAATGGGAATGGGAATAATGGGAATGGGAATAATGGGAATGGGAATAATGGGAATGGGAATGGGAATGGGGATGGGAATAATGGGAATGAGAATGAATGGGAATAGGAAAGGGAAGGGGAAGGGGAAAGGTAATGGGAAAGGGGATGGAAAGGGGATGAGAACTGGGATGGGAATGAGAATAATGGGAATAATGGGAATGGGAATAATGGGAATGGGAATAATGGGAATGGGAATAATGGGAATGGGAATGGGAATGGGGATGGAAAGGGGATAAGAACTGGGATTGGAATGGGAATGGGAATGGGAATGGGGATGAATGGGAATAGTAAAGGGAAGGGGAAGGGCAAAGAGAATGGGAATGGGAATGGGAATGAACGGGAATAGGAAAAGGAAGGGGAAAGGGAATGGGAATTGGGAATTGGAATGAATTGGAATAGGAATGGGACTGGGACTGGGGACTGGGACTGGGAATGGGAATGGGATTTTGAATGGGATTGGGATGAATTGGAATAGGAAACTGAATGGGAATGGGAATGGGAAGGGGATTGGGAATGGGATTGGGATGAATTGGAATAGGAAACTGAATGGGAATGGGAATGGGATCGGGATTGGGATGAGCACCATCGTTCCCAGAAACACCACCAGCTGCGGATCAAGATCCTGGGCGATTGCTACTACTGCATCTGCGGGCTGCCGGAATTCCGGGAGGATCACGCCGCCTGCTCCATCCGCATGGGGCTGGCCATGGTGGAGGCCATCTCGTGAGGAGTGGGAATGGGATGGGATGGGATGGGAATGGGATGGGGATGGGATGGGATGGGATGGGATGGGATGGGATGGGATGGGATGGGGATGGGATGGGGATGGGAATGGGATGGGAATGGGAATGGGATGGGAATGGGAATGGGATGGGAATGGGAATGGGAATGGAGATAGGAATTGGGAATGGGAAGGAGAATGGAAAGGGATGGGAATTGGAATGGGAACAGGAATGGGAATTGGGAATTGGAAGGAGAATGGAAAGGAATAGGAACGGGAAGGGGAAAGGGAAGGGGAATGGGTATGGGAATGGAAATGGAAATTAATGGGAATAGGAATGGGGACTGAATGGGACTTGGGAATGAGAAGGAGAATGGAAAGGAATGGGAATGGGAAGGGGAAGGGGAAGGTGTATGAGAATGGAAATTATTGGGAACAGGAATAGGAATGGGAATTGGGAATGGGAACTGGAATGGGAGTGGGAATGGGATTAGGAATAGGAACCAGAATGGGAATGGGAACAGGAATGGAAATGAAGGGGAAAGGGAATGGAAATGGGAGCAGAAATAGGAATGGGAAGGGGAACAGGAATTGGAATTGGAATAGGAATTGGGAATGGAAAGGGAACGAGGATTGGAATGGGAATTGGAATGGAAATAGGAATGAACAGGAATAGGAAAGATAAGGGGAAGGGGAATGGGAATGGAAATGGTAATGGGAATGGAAAGGAATGGGAACAGGAATGGGAATGGGAATGGGAATGGGAATGGCAATTACGATGGCAATGGGATGATAAATGACGATGGGCTCTGAATGAATCAAACCACAGAGGGCAATTGTTGACCATGGAGGTTGGGATGTGCCGAGGCGAGATATTCCGTTTTCCATCCCGTGTCCCATCCCATGTTCCCATCCCATGTTCCCATCCCGTGTTCCCATCCTGCGTTCCATCTCATGTTCCCATCCCATGTTCCATCCCATGTTCCATCCCATGTTCCCATCCCGTGTTCCCATTCCCTGTTCCCATTCCCTGTTCCCATCCCGTGTCCCATCCCATGTTCCCATCCCATATTTCCATCCCATGTTGCCATCCCGTGTTCCGTGTTCCCATCCCATGTTCCCATCCCGTGTTCCCATCCCGTGTTCCCATTCCCTGTTCCCATCCTGTGTTCCGTTTTCCCATTCTGTGTTCCCATTCCATGTTCCCATCCCATGTCCCATTCCCATGTTCCCATCCTGCGTTGCATCTCATGTTCCCATCCTGTGTTCCGTTTTCCCATTCCGTGTTCCCATTCCCATGTTCCCATTCCCTGTTTCCATTCCATGTTCCATCCCACGTTCCATGTTCCCATCCCATGTTCCCATCCTGTGTTCCCATTCCCATGCTCCCATCCTGTGTTCCCATTCCCTGTTCCCATCCCGTGTTCCCATTCCCTGTTCCCATCCCATGTTCCCATCCTGTGTTCCCATTCCCTGTTCCCATCCCGTGTTCCCATTCCCTGTTCCCATCCCATGTTCCCATCCCGTGTCCCCTCCGTGTCCGGCCAGGTCGGTCCGTGAGCGCACGCGCACGGCGGTGGACATGCGTGTCGGGGTGCACAGCGGGGCAGTGCTGGGCGGCGTGCTGGGCCAGAAGCGCTGGCAGTACGACGTCTGGTCCACCGACGTCACCGTGGCCAACAAGATGGAGGCCGGCGGCATTCCCGGGTGAGCTTTCCCAGGATCGGGCGGAATTTCTGGGACAGGGCGGAATTCCTGGGATGGGGTGGCATTCCCGGGATCGGATGTCCCTGGGATCAGGTGACATTCCTGGGTGAGCTGGTGGCATTTCCAGGTGAGCATTCCTGGGATCAGGTGACATTCCTGCGTGAGCTGGTGGCATTCCTGGGTGGCCATCCCTGGGATCACGTGGCATTCCCAATTCCCCAGTCTCCATTCCCGTCTCCCATTCCCACTTTCCTGGTTCCCATTCCCATTCCCGGTTTCCCAGTTCCCATTCCCAGTTCGCATTCCCGGTTTCCCTGTTGCCATTCCTGCTTTCCCAGTTCCCATTCCCAGTTTCCTGGTTCCCATTCCCAGTTCCCATTCCCAGTTTCCCAGTTCCCATTCCCAGTTTCCCAGTTGCCATTCCCGGTGACATTCCTTGATGCCATTCCCGGTTTCCCGGTTGCCATTCCAGCTTTCCTGGTTCCCATTCCCAGTTCCCATTCCCAGTTCCCATTCCCGGTTTCCTGGTGCCATTCCCACTGTCCCCCCAGGCACCATTCCCAGTTCCCAATTCCTGGTTCCCATTCCCGGTGCCATTCCTGGTGCCATTCCTGGTGCCATTCCTGGTGCCATTCCCTGTTCCTGGTTGCCATTCCCATTTCCCATTCCCATTCCTGCTTTCCCAGTTCCCATTCCCAGTTCCCATTCCCATTTCCTGTTTCCCATTCCTGGATGGTGTTCCCAGGATTGGGAATGTTTCCCATTTCCAGTCCGGTTCCCATTCCTGCTTTCTTGAGTGCCATTCCTGGTGCCATTTCCTGTTTCCCAGTCCCCATTCCTGCTTTCCCAGTTCCCATTCCCAGTTCCCCGTTTCCCATTCCCGGTGACATTCCCAGTTTCCCTGTTGCCATTCCCAGTTTCCCATTCCCATTCTCGTTTCCCTTTCCCATTCCCGTTTCCCATTCCCATTCTCAGTTCCCATTCCCATTCTTGTTTCCCATTCTCGTTTCCCATTCCAGTTTCCCATTCCCGTTTCCCATTCCCATTCCTGTTCCCATTTCCCATTCTCAGTTCCCATTCCCATTCCCGTTTCCCATTCCCCATTTCCCATTCCCATTCCCTTTTCCCATTCCCATTTCCCATTCCTGTTTCCCATTCCCATTCCTGATTCCCATTCCTGATTCCCATTCCCATTCCCATTCCCATTTCCCATTCCCATTCCCTTTTTCTATTCCCATTCCCATTCCCATTCCCATTTCCCATTCCCTTTTCCTATTCCCATTCCCGTTTCCCATTCCCATCCCCATTCCCATTCCCATCCCCATTCCCATCCCCATTCCCATTCCCGTTTCCCATTCCCATTCCCACTTCCCATTCCCGTTTCCCACTCCCACTGTCCCGATGTCATGCCGGTGTCACTCCCGGTGTCATGCTGGTGTCACTCCCGGTGTCATCCCGGTGTCACTCCCGCTGTCCCCAGGCGGGTTCACATCTCGCAGAGCACGCTGGACTGCCTGAAGGGAGAGTTCGAGGTGGAGCCGGGCGAGGGTGGCACTCGCTGTGACTTCCTGCGCGACCGCGGCATCAACACCTACCTGGTGCGCGGCCCGGGGGACAGCCGCCGGGGACACCTCAACGGCCTGGTGAGGGACACCTTTGGGGACAATGGGGGGACATGGGGACACTGGGGAACAGCTGTAGGGGACATCAAGGACAATGGGGGGAATGGGGACACTGGGGGCAATGGGGGAAATGGGGACACCTACCTGGTGCGCAGCCCGGGGGACAGCCACAGGGGACACCTCAATGGACTGGTGAGGGACTTGGGGACACTGACTAGGGACACTGACTGGGGACACCAGGGGGCAATGGGGACGCTGAGGGGAATGGGGACACCTACCTGGTGCGCGGCCCGGGGGACAGCCACAGGGGACACCTCAATGGCCTGGTGAGGGACACCTTTGGGGACAATGGGGGGACATGGGGACACTGGGGACAATGGGGACACCTACCTGTTGCACAGCCTGGGGGACAGCCGCCGGGGACACATCAATGGCCTGGTGAGGGACACCTTTGGGGACACTGAGGGAAATGGGGACAATGGGGACAATGGAGACACCTACCTGGTGTGCAGCCTTGGGGACAGCTGGAGGGGACACCTCAACCGACTGGTGAGGGACTTGGGGACACTGACTAGGGACACTGGGGAGAATGGGGACACTAGGGACACCTGGGGACACTGGGGGGAATGGGGACATGGCCATCGGGGTGTAGGGACATGCAGGGTGTGGTGAGTGACACTGGGAGCACTGGTGGCACTGGGGACATCAGGGTGCAGGGACACCCATGGTGACCAAATCCCACCATTGTCAGTGGTCACGTCCCAAGGTGTGGTGTGTGACACTGGTGGCACTGGGGACATGGCGACACTGGGGACACTGGTGGCCCTGGGGAGGTGGGGACACTGGGGACACCCAGAGTGACCATTTCCCACCACAGCCACTGTCACTGACCACATCCCATGGTGTGGTCAGTGACACTGGTGGCACTGGGGACATAGTGACACTGGTGGCACTGGTGGTCCTGGGGACATGGGGACACTGGTGACCCTGCTGACACAGTCACACCCACCACACTGTGTCCCCTCAGAAGCTGTCCCTGACCTCGTCCCACGCCGTGTCCCCTCCTGTCACCCCCGCGGAGCTCAACGGCAGCCTCGGCCTGACCCCCGATGACCCCGATGACCCCGAGGCCACCAGGAGGAACTCACTGGAGCTCGGTGACGATGACGACGATGGCGAGGTGTGACCTGTCCCCAAAATCCCCTCCCTGACCCTGTGGTGACCCCCGGGAATTGGTGACGGTGACACCGTGGTGACCCCTGGGAATTGGTGACGGTGACACCGCGGTGACCCCTGGGAATTGGTGATGGTGTCCACAATGGGGACACTGGGGGGACACTGGGGGGACACTGGGGACACCTACCTGGTGCATGGCCCTGGGACACATGAGCGGCCTGGTGAGGGACATGAGGACACTGACTGGGGACTCTGGGGTCACTGTGGGGACACCGGGGTCACCTGAGGGGAATGGGGACACTGGGGACATGTGAGGGGAATGGGGATTCTGGGGACATTGGAGAGAATGGGGACACTGGGGGTAATGGGGCCACTGGGAACAGTGGGGACACTGGGGACACCGGGGGACACCTGAGGGGAATGGGGACCCTGGGGACAGTGGGGACACTGGGGACGCTTGGGGACAATGGGTGCACTGGGGGGAATGGCGCACTGGGGACACTGGGGACACTGGGGAATGGGGACAATGGAGGGAATGGGGACACTGGGGACACTGAGGGGCAGTGGGGACACTGGGGACATGAGGACACTGACTGGGGACACTGGGGGGGAATGGGGACACTGGGTTCACCTGGGGACAATGGGGGCACTGGGGGTAATGGGGCACTGGTAACACTGGGGACACCTGAAGACACTGGAGTCATCTGGGGACACTGGTGACACTGGTGACCCCATGGTGACACTGGTCACTGTCACTCCAGGCGGAGAACCCGTCGTTCCCCAGCCCGCAGCAGCGGCTGCGGCTCAGGGACCTGGCCGCAATGGGGACACTGGGGACATTGGGTAGAATGGGGACACTGGTGACACTGGTGACACTGGTGACTGCAGTCACTGTCACTCCAGGCAGAGAACCCATCGTTCCCCAACCCGCAGCAGCAGCTGCGGCTCAGGGACCTGGCGGCAATGGGGACATTGGGGAGAATGGGGACACAGGTGACACTGGTCACTCTGTCACTCCAAGCAGAGAACCCGTCATTCCCCAACCCGTGGTGGTGGCTGCGGCTCAGGGACCTGGCAGCAATGGGGACACTGGGGACATTGGGGACCCTGGCGGCAATGGGACACTGGTGACACTGGTGACACCGGTCACTGGCACTCCAGGCGGAGAACCCCTTGTTCCCCAACCTGCGGCAGCGGCTGCGGCTCAGGGACCTGGCGGCAATGGGGACACTGGGGACATTGGGTAGAATGGGGACACTGGTGACCGCAGTCACTGTCACTCCAGGTGGAGAACTTGTCATTCCCCAACCCGTGGCGGTGGCTGCAGCTCAGGGACCTGGCGGCAATGGGGACACTGGGGACATTGGGACACTGGGGAGAATGGGGACACTGGTGACACTGGTGATATTGGTGACACTGGGGAGAATGGTGACACCAGCGACACTGGTGACCCCGCGGTGACCCCGGTCACTGTCACTCCAGGCGGAGAACCCGTCCTTCCCGAACCCGCGGCGGCGGCTGCGGCTCAGGGACCTGGCCGCAATGGGGACACTGGGGACACTGATGACACTGGTGGCACTGGTGACACTGGTGGCACTGGTGACACTGGTGACACCTGTCACCCTGTCCCTCCAGGTGGAGAACCCGTCGTTCCCCAACCCGCGGCAGCGGCTGCGGCTCAGGGACCTGGCGGCAATGGGGACACTGGTGACATTGGGTAGAATGGGGACACTGGTGACACTGCTGACACTGCTGACACTGCTGACACTGGTGACCTGGGTCACTCTGTCACTCCAGGTGGAGAACCCGCCATTTCCCAACCCGCGGCAGCGGCTGCGGCTCAGGGACCTGGCCGCAATGGGGACACTGGTGACATTTTGTGACACCGGTGACACTGGTGACCCCGGCCACTGTCACTCCAGGCGGAGAACCCATTGCTCCCCAACCCGTGGTGGCGGCTGCGGCTCAGGGACCTGGCGGCAATGGGGACACTGGAGACATTGGGACACTGGGGAGAATGGGGACACTGGTGACACTGGTGATATTGGTGACACTGGGGAGAATGGTGACACCAGCGACACTGGTGACCCCACGGTGACCCCGGTCACTGTCACTCCAGGCGGAGAACCCATCGTTCCCAACCCGCGGTGGCGGCTGCGGCTCAGGGACCTGGCAGCAATGGGGACACTGGGGACACTGGGGACACTGGTGACACTGGTGACACTGGCGATCACAGTCACTGTCACTCCAGGCGGAGAACCCGTCGTTCCCCAGCCCGCGGCAGCAGGCACCTGGCGGCAATGGGGACACTGGTGACACTGATGACACTGGTGACACTGGTGACCCCTGTCACTGTCCCTCCAGGCGGAGAACCCGTCCTTCCCCAACCCGCGGCGGCGGCTGCGGCTCAGGGACCTGGCGGCAACGGGGACACTGGTGACACTGGTGACACTGATGACACTGGTGACACTGATGGCACCTGTCACCCTGTCCCTCCAGGCGGAGAACCCGTCGTTCCCAACCCGCGGCGGCGGCTGCGGCTCAGGGAACTGGCAGCAATGGGGACACTGGTGACACTGGTGACACTGATGACACTGGTGACACTGGTGACCCCTGTCACTGTCCCTCCAGGCGGAGAACCCGTCGTTCCCCAACCCGCGGCGGCGGCTGCGGCTCAGGGACCTGGCGGAGCGCGTGGCTGGAGCCGCGCAGGACGAGCAGCAGCTCAACCAGCTGCTCAACGAGGCGCTGCTGGAGAGAGAGAACATCCGAGCGTGAGTCATTCCCAGAATTCCCAGAATTCCCAGAGGTGTTATTCCCAGAATTCCTGGCGTGATTCCTGAAATTCCCGGTGGTGTGATTCTTGAAATTCCCGGTGGCATGATTCCCAGATTTCCTGGTGGTGTGATTCCTGGAATTCCCAACATGATTCCCACCGGGAATGATTCCCAGAATTCCCAGAATTTCCAGTGTGATTCTTGGGATTCCTGGTGGCGTGATTCTTGGAATTCCCGGTGTGATTCCCGAAATTCCCGGTGGCATGATTCCCAAAATTCCCAGTGGCGTGATTCCCCAAATTCCCAGTGGTGTTATTCCCAGAATTCCCGATGGCGTGATTCCTGGGATTCCTGATGTTATTCCCGGTGTGATTCCCATTATTCCTGGTGTAATTCCCGTGATTTCTGTTGTGATTCCTGGCGTGATTCCCCTTGTGATTCCTGGTGTGATTCCCATTGTGATTCCTGGTGTTATTCCTGGTGTGATTCCCATTGTGATTCCCAGTGTGATTCCCATTGTTATTCCTGGCATGATTTCTGTTATTCCCGGTGTGATTGGTGTTATTCCTGGTGTTATTCCCGTTGTGATTCCCTGTGTTATTCCTGGTGTGATTCCCAGTGTTATTCCTGGTGTTATCCCCGTTATTCCCATTGTGATTCCTGGTGTGATTCCTGTTATTTCCGTTGTGATTCCTGTTGTTATTTCTGTTGTGATTCCCATTGCGATTCCCTGTATTATTCCTGGTGTGATTCCCGTTGTTATCCCCGGTGTTATTCCTGTTATTTCTGGTGTTATTCCCATTATTCCTGGTGTGATTGGTGTTATTCCTGGTGTTATTCCTGGTGTTATTCCCAGTGTGATTCCCGTTGTGATTCCCGGCGTTATTTCTGTTGTGATTCCCGGCATGATTCCTGGTGTGATTCCTGGTGCAATTCCCGGCATCATTACCATTGTTATTCCTGGTGTAATTCCCATTGTTATTCCCGTTGTTATTGCCGGTGTGATTCCTGTTATTCCCAGTGTTATCCCTGGCGTTATTCCCGTTATTCCCGGCGTGATTCCCGATATTCCCAGTGTGATTGGTGTTATTCCCAGTGTTATTCCCGTTGTGATTCCTGGTGTGATTCCCGGTGTTATTCCCATTGCAATTCCTGTTGTTATTCCCTTTTTTCCCGGCGTTATCCCCAGTGTGATTCCTGGTGTTATTCCCGTTATTCCCGGTGTGATTCCCAGTACAATTCCCGTTATTCCCGGTGTTATTCCCGGAGTGATTCCCATTATTCCCAGTGGTGTGATTCCCGGTGTTATTGCCAGTGTGATTTCTGGTGTGGTTCCTGTTATTCCTGGTGTGATTCCTGTTATTCCTGGTGTGATTCCTGTTTTTCCTGGTGTTATTCCCGGCATTATTCCCAGCATTATTCCTGATGTTATTCCTGGTGTGATTCCCATTATTCCCGGCGTAATTCCCGTTATTCCTGTTGTGATTATTCTTGTTATTCCCAGTGTGATTCCTGGCGTGATTCCCGTTGTGATTCTCGGTGTTATTCCCATTGCAATTCCCGTTGTGATTCCCGTTATTCCTGGCGTTATCCCCAGTGTGATTCCCAGTGTCATTCCTGTTATTCCCAGTGTGATTCTCGGTGTCATTCCCTGTGTGATTCCTGTTATTCCTGGTGTTATTCCCGGTATTATTCCTGGCGTTATTCCTGATGTGATTCCCGGTGTGATTCCTGGTGTGATTTCTGGTGTGATTCCTATTATTCCCGGTGTGATTCCCATTATTCCTGGCGTCATTCCTGATGTTATTCCCAGTGTGATTCCCATCATTCCCAGCGTAATTCCCGTGATTCCTGTTGTGATTCCCGGCATGATTCCCGTTGTTATTCCCGGTGTGATTCCCCGTGTGATTGGTGTTATTCCCAGTGTTATTCCTGGTGTTATTCCCGGTGTGATTCCCATTATTCCTGGTGGTTTTCCCATTATTCCCAGTGTGATTCTCAGTATTCCCGGAATGATTCCCATTATTCCCAGTGGTGTGATTCCTGGTGTTATTTCCAGTGTGATTCCTGGTGCGATTCCTATTATTCCCGGTGTGATTCCTGTTATTCCCGGTGTGATTCCTGGTGTGATTGCCAGTGTGATTCCTGTTATTCCTGGTGTTATTCCTGGCGTTATTCCTGATGTTATTCCCGGTGTGATTCCCGTCATTCCCAGCGTAATTCCCGTGATTCCTGTTGTGATTCCCGGCATGATTCCCGTCGTTATTCCCGGTGTGATTCCCATTGTAATCCCTGGTGTGATTCCTGGTGTCATTCCCGTTGTGATTCCCGTTATTCCCAGTGTGATTCCCATTGTGATTCCCGGTGTGATTCCCATTATTCCCGGTGTTATTCCCGGTGTTATTCCTGCTGTGATTCCCGGTGTTATTCCTGTTATTCCCATTGCGATTCCCGCTGCGATTCCCGTCATTCCCAGTGTTATCCCCAGCGTTATTCCCGTTATTCCTGATGTTATTCCCCGCGTGATTCCAGGTGTGATTCCTGCTGTGATTCCCATTGTTATTCCCATTATTCCCGGTGTGATTCCCAGTGTGATTCCCATTATTCCCGCTGTGATTCCCATTGTGATTCCCACTGTGATTCCCGCTGTGATTCCCGTTATTCCCGCTGTGATTCCCGCTGTGATTCCCAATGTGATTACCGGAATTCCTGGTGGTGTTATTCCTGGGATTCCTGGTGTGATTCCCAACGTGATTCCCAGAGGTGTTATTCCCGGAATTCCTGGTGGCGTTATTTCTGGGATTACCGGTGGCGTGAATCCCGGGATTCCCGGAGGTGTTATTCCCGTTATTCCCGGTGTGATTCCCGCTGTGATTCCCATTATTCCCGGTGTGATTCCCACTGTGATTCCCGTTGTTATTCCCGTTATTCCTGCAGGCTGAAGGGTCAGAGCACCTTCCGGCTCTCCATGCGCTTCACCAGCCCCGAGATGGAGATTCGCTACTCCGTGGAGAAGGAGAAGCAGAGCGGCGCTGCTCTCGGCTGCTCCTGCGTCGTGCTGCTCTGCACCGCCCTGGTGGAGGCGCTGCTCGACCCCTGGTGGGGACATGGGGACATCTGGGGACATCTGGGGGGACTGGGGACACTGGGGACACTGGGGACACTGGTGGAGAAGGAGAAGCAGAGCGGCGCTGCTCTGGGCTGCTCCTGCGTGGTGCTGCTCTGAACCGCCCTGGTGGAGGCGCTGCTCGACCCCTGGTGGGGACCTGGGGACACCTGGGGACACTGGGAGATTGGGGACACTGGGGACACCTGGGGACATGGGGACACAGGGGGACTGGGGACACCTGGGGACACTGGGGGAGGAGAAGCAGAGCGGTGCTGCTCTCGGCTGCTCCTGCGTGGTGCTGCTCTGCACCGCCCTGGTGGAGGCGCTGCTCGACCCCTGATGGGGACACATGGGGACATCTGGGGACATCTGGGGGGACTGGGGACACTGGGGGGATTGGGGACACTGAGGACACTGGGGACACTGGTGGAGAAAGAGAAGCAGAGCGGCGCTGCTCTCGGCTGCTCCTGTGTGGTGCTGCTCTGCACTGCCCTGGTGGAGGCGCTGCTCGACCCCTGGTGGGGACCTGGGGACACCTGGGGACACCTGGGGACACCTGGGGGGATTGGGGACACCTGGGGACACTGGGGGGATTGGGGACACTGGGGACACTGGGGACACTGAGGGGAATGGGAATACATGGGAACACCTGGGAACACTGGGGAATTGGGGACACCTGGGACATGGGGGCATTGGGGACACATGGGGCACTGGGGGAATTGGGGACACGGGGGACACATGGGGCACTGGGTATTCTGGGGGGAATGGGGAGAATGTGGACACTGGGGGGAATGGGGGGACATGGGGACACTGGGAGAATGGGGACACTGGGGGGGTTGGGGACACTGCAGGCACTGGGCAGAATGGGGACACTGGGGACACTGAGGGGAATGCGGACACTGAGGCACTGAGGGGAATGGGAGAATGGGGACATTGGGGACATCTGAGGGGACTGGGGACACTGGGGGGAATGAGGAGAATGGGGACACTGGGGGCACAGAGGCACTGGGGGGGATGGGGACACTGGGAGGACATGGGGACACTGGGGGGACATGGGGACACTGGGGACACTGAGGGGAATGGGGGCACTGGGGGACACTGGGGACAGATGGCACCAGGCTACGTCTGACCTTTTGGGACCTTTTGGGGTTGGGGACAGGTTGGTGACCAACTACGTGACCTTCGTGGTGGGCGAAGTCCTTCTGCTCATCCTCACGCTCTGCTCCCTGGCCGCCATCTTCCCACGGGTGAGAGGGGACACCATGGTCACCGCTTGGGGACACCATGGTCACCGCTCGGGGACATCCCGTGGCTGTGTCCCACCCCCGGTGACATCATCCCATGTCCCCAAGGTGTTCCCCAAAAAGCTGGTGGCCTTCTCGGCGTGGATCGACCGGACGCGCTGGGCGCGCAACACCTGGGCCATGGCGGCCATCGCCATCGTCACCGCGGCCGACGTCGTGGACATGGTGAGCGCCGCTGGCCCAACCTTGGTGGCCATGGGGACCGTGGGGTGGTAGCCAATGGGACATTGGGTCACCATGTCCCCACACTGACCCTGCCCTCGTGTCCCCAGCCTGGTGGCCATGGGGACCATGCCATGCCCATAGTGTGGTGGCCAATAGGACATCATGGCCACCATGGGGTGGTGGCTGTGAGGAGCAGCTCAGGTATTGCAGCTCCATTGCCATGGTGGCCATCATGTCCTCATGTCCCCAGCTTGGTGGCCATGGGGACCATGGCGTGGTGGCCAATGGGACACTGGGGACATTGCGGGGTGGTGGCAGCAAGCAGCCCAAGGGGTCCTGCTGGCCCCGATGGCCACTGCGTCCCCATGTCCCCAGCTTGGTGGCCATGGTGGACAATGGCATGGCGGCCAGTGGGACATCATGGCCACTGCGGGGCAGTGGCTGTAAGGAGCAGCTCAAGGGCTCCTGGTGGCCACCATGTCCCCATGCTGACCCCACCCTGTGTCCCCAGCTCGGTGGCCATGAGGACCATGGTGTGGTGGCCAATGGGACATCATGGCCACTGCGGGGCGGTGGCTGCAAGGAGCAGCTCAAGGGCCCCGAGGGCCACCATGTCCCCACACTGACCCCATCCCATGTCCCCAGCTTGGTGGCCATTAGGACAATGATATGGTGGACAGTGGGACATCATGGCCACTGCAGGGCGGTGGCAGCAATGGGCATCCCAAGGAGTCCTGATGGCCACTGTGTCCTAATGTCCCCAGCTTGGTGGCCATGAGGACAATGATATGGTGGACAGTGGGACATCATGACCACTGCAGAGTGGTGGCTGCAAGACTGCAAGGAACCAAGGGTTTCTGGTGGCCACCATGTCCCCATGCTGACCCCACCCTCATGTCCCTAACTTGGTGGCTATTGGGACCATGATGTGGTGGCCAGTGGGACATCATGGCCACTGCGGGGCAGTGGCTGCAAGGAGCAGCCCAAGGATTCCTGGTTGCCTTGGTGGCTACCATATTCCCATGTCCCCAGCTTGGTGGCCATGAGGACCATGGTGTGGTGGCCAGTGGGACATCATAGCCACTGTGGGGTGGTGGCAGCAAGGAGCAGCCCAAGGACTCCTGCTGGCCCTGGTGGCCACCATGCCACCATGTCCCCAGCTTGGTGGCCATGGAGACCATGGGATGGTGGACAATGGGACATCATGGTGGCTGCAAGGAGCAGCCCAAGGGTTCCTGGTGGCCACTATGTCCCCACACTGACCCCACCCCATGTCCCCAGCTCGGCTGCCGGCGTGACCGCGGGGCGGTGGCCACCAACGTGACCGCGGGGCCACCCCGGGTCAGTGGCTGCGCCGAGCAGCCCAAGTACTACAGCCACCTGGCCGTGCTGGCCCTGGTGGCCACCGTGATGCTGGTGCAGGTGAGCCACATGGTGAAGCTGACCCTCATGGTGACCATCACGGCCACCACGGCGGCCATCAACTGCTCCGCCTGGGAGCCAATCTTCGACCAGTACGACCTGCGGCGCGGCCAGCGCGGAGAGTAAGGGAGGGTGGGGTGTGGGATAATGGGATTGTGGGATAATGGGATAATGGGATGTGGGATAATGGGATATATGGGATATATGGGGTATGGGATAATGGAATGTGGGATAATGGGATATATGGCATATGGGATAGTGGGATAGTGGGTTAGTGGGATAATGGGATGTGGAATATGGGATATATGGGATATGGGATAATGGGATATGGGATGTATGCAATATGGGATGTGGGCTATGGGATAATAGTAGGATAATGGGGTAATGGGATAATAATGGGATAATAATGGGATAATAATGTTATAATAATGGGATAATAATGGGATAATAATTGGATAATAATGGGATAATAATGGGATAGTGGGATTTGTGTTATGGGATAGTGGGATGTGGGATATGGGATGGTGGGATAATGGGATGGTGGGATAGGGAGATAGTGGGATAATGGTGGGATAATGGGATATGGGATAGTGGGATATAGGATGTGGGATGTGGGATATGGGATGTGGAATATATGGGATGTGGGGTGTGGGATATGGGTTATATGGGATAATGGGATGTGGGATAATGGAATATTTGGGATATGGGATATATGGGATATGGGATGTGAGATATGGGATGTGGGATAATGGGATATATGGGATGTGGGATAATAGTGGGATAATGGGGTAATGGGATAATAATGGGATATGGGATGGTGGGATAATGGGATAGTGAGATGGTGGGATAGGGAGATAGTGGGATAATGGTGGAATATGGGATAGTGGGATGTGGGATATGGGATAGCGGGATAGTGGGATATGGGAAAGGATAGTGGAATGATGGGAAATGGGATTGTGGGATGGTAGGATGCAATAATGGGATAGTGGCATATGGGATAGTGGGATACAGGGTGTGGGATGTGGGATATTGGATGTGGGATAGTGGGATAATGGGATGGGATGGGATGGGATGGGATAATGGGATGGAGACGTGAATGGGATCAAGGATGGAACTAGGAGGGGACAGGGAGGGGACAGGGAGGGGAAAGGCATGGCATCAGGGATGAGTTGGAATCCCTTGGGACGGGTTGGAATCCCTCGGGATGGGTTGAAATCCCTCGGGATGGGTTGGAATCCCTCCATGTGTGCCGTCACTGCCGCAGCTCCATCCTGGTGCCCTCCAAGTACTCCATGACTGCCATGATCTTCGTGGTGATGCTGAGCTTCTACTTCTTCTCCCGGCATGTGAGTGACACCGGCGGCTGCTGCCCTCCTTCTCCTCCTTTTCCTGTTCCCACCTTTTCCCGTTCCCTCCTTCTCCTCCTTTTCCACCTTTTCCCGTTCCCTCCTTCTCCTCCTTTTCCCATTCCCACCTTTTCCTATTCCCTCCTTCTCCTCCTTTTCCCATTCCCACCTTTTCCTGTTCCCACCTTTTCCTGTTCCCACCTTTTCCTGTTTCCTCCTTCTCCTCCTTTTCCACCTTTTCCTGTTCCCTCCTTCTCCTCCTTTTCCTCCTTTTCCCGTTCTCTCCTTCTCCTCCTTCCCTCCTTTTCCTCCTTCCCTTTTTTTCCCCACAAATCCATTCTCACATTCCCACAATCCATTCTCACATTCCCCCAATCCATTCCCACATTCCCACAATCCATTCTCACATTCCCACAATCCATTCTCACATTCCCACAATCCATTCCCACATTCCCACAATCCATTCCCACATTCCCACAATCCATTCCCACATTCCCACATTCCCACAATCCATTCCCATATTTCCACAATCTATTCCCACTATCCGCTCCTACATTCCCACAATCCATTCCCACAATATATTCCCACAAATCCATTCCTGCAATCCGTTTTCCCCATTCCCACAATCCATTCCCACGTTCCCACAAATCCATTCCCACATTCCCACAATCCATTCCCACAAATCCATTCCTGCAATCCGTTTTCCCCATTCCCACAATCCATTCCCACAATCCATTTCTGCAATATATTCCTACAATCCATTCCTGGGATCCATTTTCCACATTCCCACAAATCAATTCCCACATTTCCACATTCCCACAATCCATTTCCACATTCCCACCATTCATTCCCACAATCTATTCCCACATTCCCACAATCCATTCCTGCAATATATTCCCGCAATCCATTCCTGGGATCCATTCCTGGGATCCATTCCCACATTCCCAAAATCTGTTCCCACTATCCATTCCCGCATTCCCAACATCCATTCCCACATTCCCACAATCCATTCCTGGGATCCATTTTCCACATTCCCACAGTCCCTCGATCCATTCCCACATTCCCACAATCCCACCCCACAAATCCCTTCCCCCATTCCCTCGATCCATCCCACATTCCCGGCTGTCCCCAGGTGGAGCGGCTGGCTCGGACGCTGTTCCTGTGGAAGATGGACGTCCACGAGCAGAAGGAGCGCGTGTCCGAGATGCGCCGCTGGAACGAGGCGCTGGTGGCCAACATGCTGCCCGAGCACGTGGCCAGGCACTTCCTGGGCTCCAAAAAACGGGATGAGGTCAGTATTCCCGCTTTCCCGGAGAATTCCTGCCTCCTGATCCCGAGGTTTTGTTGTAAGTTCAGGAGGAGGACATTCCCAACTCCATGGACATTCCCAGCTCCATGGGACATTCCCAGTTCCATGGGGACATTCCCATCTCCATGGGGACATTCCCAGCTCCATGGACATTCCCAGCTCCATGGGGACATTCCCAGCTCCATGGACATTCCCAGCTCCATGGGGACATTCCCAGCTCCATGGGGACATTCCCATCTCCATGGACATTCCCAGCTCCATAAGGACATTCCCAGCTCCATGGGGACATTCCCAGCTCCATGGACATTCCCAGCTCCATGGGGACATTCCCAGCTCCATGGACATTCCCAGCTCCATGGGGACATTCCCAGCTCCATGGGGACATTCCCAGCTCCATGGACATTCCCACCTCCATGGCGACATGCCCAGCTCCATGGACATTCCCAGCTCCATGGGGACATTCCCATCTCCACGGGGACATTCCCAGCTCCATAAGGACATTCCCAGCTCCATGGGGACATTCCCATCTCCATGGGGACATTCCCATCTCCATGGATATTCCCAGCTCCATGGGACATTCCCAGCTCCATGGGGACATTCCCAGCTCCATGGGGACATTCCCATCTCCATAGGGACATTCCCATCTCCATGGGGACATTCCCATCTCCATGGACATTCCCAGCTCCATAAGGACATTCCCATCTCCATGGGGACATTCCCAGCTCCATGGGACATTCCCAGCTCCATGGGACATTCCCATCTCCATGGACATTCCCAGCTCCATGAGGACATTCCCAGCTCCATGGACATTCCCATCTCCAAGGACATTCCCATCTCCATGGACATTCTCAGCTCCATGGGAAATTCCCATCTCCATGGACATTGCCAGGGACATTCCCAGCTCCATGGACATTCCCATCTCCATGGACATTCCCATCTCCATGGGGACATTCCCAGCTCCATGGGGACATTCCCATCTCCAAGGACATTCCCAGCTCCATGGGACATTCCCAGCTCCATGGACATTCCCAGCTTCATGGAAATTCCCATCTCCATGGGGACATTCCCATCTCCATGGGGACATTCCCATCTCCATGGACATTCCCAGCTCCATGAGGACATTCCCAGCTCCATGGACATTCCCATCTCCATGGACATTCCCATCTCCATGGGACATTCCCAGTTCCATGGACATTCCCAGCTCCATGGGGACATTCCCAGCTCCATGGGACATTCCCATCTCCATGGACATTCCCAGCTCCATGGACATTCCCAGCTCCATGGGGACATTCCCAGCTCTGTGGGACATTCCCAGCTCCATGGCACATTCCCATCTCCATTCCCATTCCCATTCCCAGTCCCCATTCCCACTCCCATTCCCATCTCCATCTCCATCTCCATCTCCATCTCCATCTCCATCTCATCTCCATCTCCATCTCCATCTCCATCTCCATCATCTCCATTCCCATTCATTCCCATCCCCACTCCCATTCCCAATATTCCCATTCCCATTATTCCCATTTTTCCCACTCCCAATATTCCCGTTCCCAGGAGCTCTACAGCCAATCCTACGACGAGATCGGCGTCATGTTCGCCTCCCTGCCCAACTTCGCCGACTTCTACACCGAGGAGAGCATCAACAACGGCGGCATCGAGTGCCTGCGCTTCCTCAACGAGATCATCTCCGACTTCGACGCGGTCAGTGCGGCCGGGAATTCCGCGGGATCATCCCGGATCATCCCGGGTGTTCCGGCGGGGTGATCCTGGATTTCCATTATCCCAGCTCCTGGACGAGCCGCAGTTCCACTGCATCACCAAGATCAAGACCATCGGCAGCACCTACATGGCAGCCTCGGGAGTGACGCCGGACGATGGGTTTGGCGCCAAGGTGGGTTCTGTTTTCCCGGGAAATTTAAATCCGTGGATCCCAAATCATTCTGGGATTATGCTGGGATCGAGGACACTCGGAATCCATCCAGAGGCATTTGGGGATGGAATTCTCGGCGCTAAATTCCTGGGAATTATTGCAAAAGTTCCAGGAATTACCCCCAAAAATTCTTAGGATAAAACTCAAAGGAAATCATGGAACTGGGAGGGAACTGGGAAGGTGAAATCCTGGGAATTCTAGGCCCAAAAATCCCGGGAATTATCCCAAAAATCGTGGGAATTACCCCAAAAATTCCAATTTCTGGCAAAGGGCAGGGAGATCCTTGCTGGAGTGCCGAGATTCCCAGGGAAGCTCCTCGATCCCGAAATTCCTTCCCAGGATGGATCCAATCTCAGGCTGGGAGAGCTGGGAATGGAGGGAATTCCCTGGGAAAGGGGAGATTGCTTGGGATTTGGGAAGGAATTCCCAGCTGGGCTGGAATTCCCGGATATTCCTGGATCCCTGGGAATTCCCAGGATGGATTTGGATCATCCTGGGATTGTGGGATTGGAATGGAATTGGATTTAAATCCATGGATCCCAAATTATTCTGGGATTCTGGGATCGAGGACATTCCGAATCCATCCAGAGGGATTTGGGGATGGAATTCTCAGTGCTAAAATCCTGGGAATTATCGCAAAAATCCTGAGAAACACCCCAAAAATTCCCCGGGAAAGGGGTGATTGCTTGGGATTTGGGAAGGAATTCCCGGCTGGGCTGGAATTCCGGGATATTCCTGGATCCCTGGGAATTCGGGAAGGGCTGATTCCCGGGATCTGGGCGCAGAAGGATCCTCTGCCCGACAAGGAGCGCTGGCAGCACCTGGCCGACCTCGCCGACTTCGCCTTGGCCATGAAGGTGACGCTGATGAACATCAACTACCAATCCTTCAACAACTTCATGCTGCGCATAGGTAACTCCGGGAACGGCTTTTCCCGGGAATTCCGGGAATTCTGGGAATTCCTGGTGATTTTTGGGGTTTTTTTATCGCCGGCAGGGATGAACAAGGGGGCGGTGCTGGCCGGGGTGATCGGCGCCCGGAAACCTCACTATGACATCTGGGGCAACACGGTGAACGTGGCCAGCAGGATGGAATCCACCGGCGTGATGGGGAACATCCAGGTGGGATCGGGCCGGGAGAATCCGGGAAATTCTGGGAATTCGGGTGGGAGGGAAGGGGGGATGGGGTTGGGAATGCTGGGAAGGGGTGGGATGGAGGAGGAATTGCAAAGTGGGAATGGGAAATCGTGGGATGTTTTCAATTTTTCATCATTTCAACATTGACGGCTTTCCGCTATCCCAGGGGATCCAAATCCATCCTGGGAATTCCCAGGGATCCAGGAATATCCTGGAATTCCAGCCCAGCTGGGAATGCCTTCCCAAATCCCAAGCAATCTCCCCTTTCCCAGGGAATTTTTGGGGTGATTCCCAGAATTTTTGGGATAATTCTCAGGATTTTAGGGCTGAGAATTCCATCAAAATCCCTCTGGATGGGTTTGGAGTGTCCTCGATCCCAGAATCCCAGAATAATTTGGGATCCATGAAGCTTCAATCCCATAAATCCCATTCCAATCCCAGGGGGATCCAAATCCATCCTTGGACATTCCCAGGGATCCAGGCATATCCGGGAATTCCAGCCCAGCCGGGAATTCCTTCCCAAATCCCAAGGAATCTCCCCTTTCCCAGGGAATTTTTGGGGTGATTCCCAGAATTTTTGTGATAATTCCCAGGGTTTTAGGGCTGAGAATTCCATCCCGGATTTTTTTGGGATAATTCCCGGAATTTTCCGCATAATTTCTGGGATTTTAGGGTCGCGAATTCCCAGGACTTCACCTCACCAGTTCCCTCCCAGCACTTTGAGCTTTTCCTTGGGAATTTTTGGGGTAATTCCCAGAATTTTTGGGATAATTCCCGGGATTTTAGGGCTGAGAATTCCATACCTGAATCCCTCTGGATGGATTCGGAGTGTCCTCGATCCCAGAATCCCGGAATAATTTGGGATCCATGGATTTCAATCCCATCCCATTCCAATCCCAGAATTCCAGGTGGATCCAAATCCATCCTTGGACATTCCCAGCTTTCCAAGGGCAGCTAAACTTTTCCAGGAATTCCCTCCCAGAGAAAAAATCCCTTCCTGCGGGAATCAATCCACCCATTTTCCCATCATCCATTCCCATTTTTCTCCAAAATCCCGGGGAAAATTCCCAGTTTTCCCGGTTTTCCCGGCAGGTGGTGGAGGAGACGCAGCAGATCCTGAAGGATTACGGATTCCGCTTTGTCCGGCGCGGCGCCGTTTACGTCAAAGGAAAAGGAGAACTCCTGACCTTCTTCCTGAAGGGTCGGGAAAAGCCGGGATCGCTCCTCGGAGCCGCCGTGCCGCTGCCCCACCAGGTGCTGGAGAATTCCTGAGGAATTTTCCGGAATTTCGGGGGAAAAATCCCCGTCGGGAACGTCCGGCCGGATCCGGAGCGCGACCCTCCCGGAGGGGTTGGATTTATTCCGTGGGGAAAAGCGGATCTGCCGGCGGGTTTTCCCGGGATTTTCGGCAGCGATTCCGGGAGATCCAAACTCAGGGATGGTCGGGGAGACTCGGCGGCTCTTCCCGGCGCCGGGAGGAAATCCGGGATTGGCTGGGAATTCCATCCCCGAATTCCGTCGGATTTTGGGGGAGGAGGAGTTGTGTGTTCAGAAATTCCATAAATTATGTCGGAGAACTGATGGTGGAATTCTGTGGGTGTGGCTGGTCTGGGATTGGGGGAAAATCTGGGAATGGAATCCATGGAATGGATTGTGGGAAAATTCAGGAATGGAATCCATGGAATAGATTGGGGAAATCTGGGAATGGAGTCCATGGAATGAGGAGAGGAAAATCTGGGAATAGAATCCATGGAATGGATTGGGGAAGTCTGGGAATGGAGTTCCTGGAATGGATTGGGAGAAAATCTGGGAATGTTGTCCATTGAATGGATTGGGGGAAATCTGGGAATGGAGTTCATGGAATGGACTGGGGAAAATCCAGGAATGGAGTCCATGGAATGGATTGGGGGAAATCTGGGAATGGAATCCATGGAATGGATTGGGGGAAATCCAGGAATGGAGTCCATGGAATGGATTGCTGGAAAATCTGGGAATGGAGTCCATGGAATGGATTGGGGGAAAATCCAGGAATGGAGTCCATGGAATGGATTGGGGGAAATCTGGGAATGGAATCCATGGAATGAAGATTGGGGGAAATCCAGGAATGGAGTCCTGGAATGGATTGGGGAAAATCTGGGAATGGAGTTCATGGAATGAGGAGGGGAGGGGATTGGATTGGGAGAAAATCCAGGAATGGAGTCCATGGAATGGATTGGGGGAAAAATCTGGGAATGGAGTTCATGGAATGGATTGGGGGAAATCTGGGAATGGAGTCCATGGAATGGATTGGGGAAAATCTGGGAATGGAATCCATGGAATGGATTGGGGAAAATCTGGGAATGGAATCCATGGAATGGATTGGGGAAAATCTGGGAATGGAATCCATGGAATGGATTGGGAGAAAATCCAGGAATGGAATCCATGGAATGGGGAGTGGATGGGATTGTGGGAAAATCTGGGAATGATGTCCATGGAATGGACTGGGGGAAAAATCTGGGAATGGAATCCATGGAATGGATTGGGGGAAAATCCAGGAATGGAATCCATGGAATGGATTGGGGAAATCTGGGAATGGAATCCATGGAATGGATTGGGGGAAAATTCAGGAATGGAGTCCATGGAATGGATTGGGGGAAAATCTGGGAATGGAGTCCATGGAATGGATTGGGGAAATCTGGGAATGGAGTCCATGGAATGGATTGGGGAAATTCAGGAATGGAGTCCATGGAATGGCTTGGGAAAAATCTGGAAATGGAATCCATGGAATGAGGATTGGATGGGATTGGTGGAAAATCTGGGAATGGAATCCATGGAATGGATTGAGGAAAATCTGGGAATGGAATCCATGGAATGGATTGGGGGAAATCTGGGAATGGAATCCATGGAATGGATTGGGGGAAATCTGGGAATGGAGTCCATGGAATGGATAGAGGGAAAATCTGGGAATGGAATCCATGGAATGGATTGGGGAAGTCTGGGAATGGAGTTCCTGGAATGGATTGGGGGAAATCTGGGAATGGAATCCATGGAATGGATTGGGGAAAATCTGGGAATGGAGTCCATGGAATGGATTGGGGAAATCTGGGAATGGAGTCCATGGAATGGATTGGGGAAATCTGGGAATGGAATACATGGAAAGGATTTGGGAAAAACTGGGAATGGAGTCCATGGAATGAGGAGGGAATGGGATTGGATTGGGAGAAAATCCAGGAATGGAGCCTACGGAATGGACTGGGGGAAAATCTCTGAATGGAATCCATGGAATGGATTGGGAGAAAATCTGGGAATGGAGTTCCTGGAATGGATTGGGAGAAAATCTGGGAATGTTGTCCATGGAATGGATTGGGGAAATCTGGGAATGGAATCTATGGAATGAGGAGGGGAAAATCTGGGAATGGAATCCTGGAATGGATTGGGGGAAATCTGGGAATGGAATCCATGGAATGGATTGGGGGAAAATTCAGGAATGGAGTCCCTGGAATGGATTGGGGGAAAAATCTGGGAATGGAATCCATGGAATGGATTGGGGAAATATGGGAATGGAATCCATGGAATGGATTGGGGGGAAATTCAGGAATGGAGTCCCTGGAATGGATTGGGGGAAATCTGGGAATGGAATCCATGGAATGAGGAGTGGATGGGATTGGTAGAAAATCTGGGAATGGAATCCATGGAATGAGGGGAAAATCTGGGAATGGAATCCATTGAATGGATTGGGGAAATTCAGGAATGGAGTCTATGGAAGGGATTGGGGGAAATCTGGGAATGGAGTTCCTGGAATGGATTGGGGGAAAACCTGGGAATGGAGTCCATGGAATGGATTGGGGAAATCTGGGAATGGAATACATGGAACGGATTTGGGAAAAACTGGGAATGGAGTCCATGGAATGAGGAGGGAATGAGATTGGATTGGGAGAAAATCCAGGAATGGAGTCCACGGAATGGACTGGGGGAAAATCTGGGAATGGAATCCATGGAATGGATTGGGAGAAAATCTGGGAATGGAGTTCCTGGAATGGATTGGGAGAAAATCTGGGAATGTTGTCCATGGAATGGATTGGGGAAATCTGGGAATGGAATCTATGGAATGAGGAGGGGAAAATCTGGGAATGGAATCCTGGAATGGATTGGGGGAAATCTGGGAATGTTGTCCATGGAATGGATTGGGGGAAATCTGGGAATGGAATCCATGAAATGGATTGGGGAAAATCTGGGAATGGAATCCATGGAATGGATTGTGGGAAAATTCAGGAATGGAGTTCCTGGAATGGATTGGGGGAATTCTGGGAATGGAATCCATGGAATGGAGATGGGATGGGATTGGTGGAAAATCTGGGAATGGAATCCATGGAATGAAGATTGGGGGAAATCTGGGAATGGAGTCCTGGAATGGATTGGGGAAATCTGGGAATGGAGTTCATGGAATGAGGAGGGGAGGGGATTGGATTGGGAGAAAATCCAGGAATGGAATCCATTGAATGGATTGGGGGAAATCTGGGAATGGATTCCATGGAATGGATTGGGGAAATCTGGGACTGGAATCCATGGAATGGATTGGGGGAAATATGGGAATGGAGTGCATGGAATGGATTGTGGGAAAATTCAGGAATGGAACCCATGGAATGGATTGAGGAAAATCTGGGAATGGAATCCATGGAATGAGGAGGGGATGGGATTGGATTGGGAGAAAATCCAGGAATGGATTGGGGGAAAATCTGGGAATGAAGTCCATGGAATGGAGATGGGATGGGGTTGGTGGAAAATCTGGGAATGGAGTCCATGGAATGGATTGGGGGAAAATCCAGGAATGGATTCCATGGAGTGGACTGGGGGAAAATCCAGGAATGGAGTCCATGGAATGGACTGGGGGAAAATCTGGGAATGGAATCCATGGAATGGATTGGAAGAAAATCTGGGAATGGAGTTCCTGGAATGGATTGGGAGAAAATCTGGGAATGTTGTCCATGGAATGGATTGGGGGAAATCTGGGAATGGAATCCATGGAATGGATTGGGGAAAATCTGGGAATGGAATCCATGGAATGGATTGGGGGGAAATTCAGGAATGGAGTCCATGGAATGGATTGGGGGAAATCTGGGAATGGAATCCATGGAATGGATTGGGGGGAAATTCAGGAATGGAGTCCATGGAATGGATTGGGGGAAATCTGGGAATGGAATCCATGGAATGAGGATTGGATGGGATTGGTGGAAAATCTGGGAATGGAATCCATGGAATGGATTGGAGGAAAATCTGGGAATGGAGTTCATGTAATGGATTGGGGGAAAATCTGGGAATGGAATCCATGGAATGAGGATTGGGGAAATCTGGGAATGGAATCCATGGAATGGGGAGGGGGAAAATCTGGGAATGGAATCCATGGAATGGATTGGGGGAAATCCAGGAATGGAGTCCATGGAATGGATTGCTGGAAAATCTGGGAATGGAGTTCCTGGAATGGATTGGGGAGAAAATCTGGGAATGTTGTCCATGGAATGGATTGGGGGAAATCTGGGAATGGAATCCATGGAAAGGATTTGGGACAAACTGGGAATGGAGTCCATGGAATGAGGAGGGAATGGGATTGGATTGGGAGAAAATCCAGGAATGGAGTCCACGGAATGGACTGGGGGAAAATCTGGGAATGGAATCCATGGAATGGATTGGGAGAAAATCTGGGAATGTTGTCCATGGAATGGATTGGGGGAAATCTGGGAATGGAGTCCATGGAATGAGGAAGGGATGGGATTGGGGAAATCCAGAAATGATGGGAAAATCCCAAAAATCTCCCCATTCCCTGTTTCCCATCCCTTTTCCCACCCATTCCCAACATCTGGATTTATTCCCAATCCCTTTTTTCCAGAGTCACCAATTCCTCCAAACTCTCTCATCCATATTATTTTATTTTTCCGGGAATTTTCCATCCCTCATTTACAACATTTTTACAGCTCAGACAGGAATTTTGGGAATCCCTGGAATCCCAGGGATGAATGGGAATTTTAGGGGGAAAAAGGGAATAAATGGGAATTCCATGGGAAAAAATTTTCCTTGAGGGAATAAATAGGAATTCAATGGGAAAAAGGGAATGAATGGGAATTCCATGGGGAAAAGGGAAATCAATGGGAATTCCATGGGAAAATTCACTTTCTATGGGGGAATCAATAGGAATTCCACAGGAAAATTCCATTTCCATAGAGAAATGAATGGGAATTCCATGGGAAAAAGGGAATTAATGGGAATTCCATGGAAAAAAGGGAATGAATGGGAATTCCATGGGAAAAACTTTTCCGTAAGGAAATCTAAGGGAATTCCATGGGAAAAATTCCATTTTCATGGGGGAATCAATGGGAATTCCATAAGAAAAGGAATGAATGGGAATTTCATGGGAAAAGGTTTTCCATGGGCGAATGAATGGGAAATTCCATTGGAAAATCCATTGGAAACTTCCTTTTCCATGAGGAAATCAATGGGAATTCCATGGGAAAAAGGGAATCAATGGGAATTCCGTGGGAAAATTCTCTTTCTGTGAAGGAATAAATGGGAATTCCATTGGGAAAAGAAAATGAATAGGAATTCCGTTGGAAAAATTCCCTTTTCCTTGAAAGAATAAATGGGAATTCTATGGGAATGAGGGAATCAATGGGAATTCCATGGGAAAATTTCCATAGGGAAATGAATGGGAATTCCATGGGAATGAGGGAATCAATGGGAATTCTATGGGAAAAAGGGAATCAATGGGAATTCCATGGGAAAACCCTTTTTTCAGGAGTCGATCCAAAGGGATTTATCCCAAAAAAAAACCCCCAAATCCCAGAATTTTCCCCCCAATTCCCACTCCAAATTCCCAGATTTTTGCGGATTCGGGAATTCCCGATCTCCCAGACGAGGAGGAAAATCCGAGAATTCCCAGGAAATTCATTCCCAAAATCCCGAATCGACCAATCCGCGGAAAACTTTGGGAATTCCCGGAATTCCAGAGGGAGCTCAGGGGGTGAAATCCATGGATTTGAGGGTTTGGAATGCTCTGGGAAGAGTCAGGCGCCGGAAAAGGTCCGCGTGAGCCGACGACAATTCCGGAGATTCCGCTGGAAAAAAATCGGGATTTGGGATTCAGAGGGAAAAGGGGATTTTGGCTTCTCGTTCCTGTCTGATCCTGAAAAATATTCCTGGAATTTTGGGGGTTTTGGGGAATCCCAAATAATGCCAAATAAAATCCCAAATAAACCAAAATACTCCCAAACAATCCCAAATAAGTAATCCTAAATAAAATCCCAAATCCCAAACAATCCCAAATCCCAAACAATCCCAAATAGAATCCCAAACAATCCCAAACAATCCCAAATAAAATCCCAAACAATCCCAAACTCCAAATAAACCCAAAAAATCCCAAATCCAAAAAAAAATCCCAAAAAATCCCAAACAATCCCAAACCCCAAATAAAATCCCAAATAAACCCAAATAATCCCTAATCCAAAACAAGCCCAAATAAATAATAAATAAACGCAAATCCCAAGCAATTCCAAACAATCCCAAATCCCAAGCAGTCCCATATCCAAAATAATCCCAAATCCCAAACAATCCCAAGTAATCCCAAATAAAATCCCAAATAACCCCAAACAATCCCAAACCAAAAATAATCCCAAACAATCCCAAACAATCCCTAATAAACTCAAATCCCAAATTCCAAATAATCCCAAACAAAATCCCGAAGAATCCCAACCCCAATACCAAATAATCCCAAATCTCAAATTATCCCAAACAATCCTATGGCAAATCCCAAATCCCAACCAATCCCAAATAAAATCCCAAATAATCCCAAATCCCAAGTAATCGCAAGCAATCCCAAATCCCAAATAATCCCAAATCAAATCCCAAATCCCAAAATAATCCAAACCAATCCCAAAAACCCCACCAAGCAATCCTGTACCCAAACAATCCCAAATAATCCCAAATCATCCCAATTACAAACAATTCCAAACCCCAAACAATCCCAAATAAAATCCCAAATAAAATCCCATATAATCCCAAATTCCAAACAATCCCAAATCCCAAACAATCCCAAATCAAATCCCAAACCGCAAACAATCCCAAATCCCAAGTAATGCAAAATCCCAAATAATCCCAAAGAATCCCAAATAATCCCAAAGAATCCCAAATCCCAAATATTTCCAACCCCAAAGAATCCCAAAAAAATACCAAACAATCCCAAATCCAAAATAATCCCAAATCCCAAGCAATTCCAAAGAATCCCAAAAAATTCCAAAAAATCCCAAATCCCAAACACTCCCAAATAATCCCAAAAAATCCAAATACATCCAAATAATCCCAAATAATCCAAAACAATCCCAAATTCCAAATAAACTCAAATCCCAAAGAATCCCACAGAATCCCAAATAATCCCAATTACAAATTATTCCAAATCCCAACCAATCCCAAATGAACCCAAATCCCAAACAATCCCAACCAATCCCAAATAAACAATCCCAGATAATCCCAAACCCCAACTAAAGTCAAACAATCCCAAATCCCAAATAATCCCAAACAATCCCAAATAATCCCAAACAATCCCAAAAAAATCCCTAATAATCCCAAAAAAATCCCTAATAATCCCAAATCCCAAACAATCCCAAATCCCAAATAATCAAAAAAAAATCCCAAATAATTCCAAATGACCCCAAATAAACAATCCCAAACAATCCCAAATCCCAAGTAATCCCAAAAAATCCCAAATCCCATAATCTCACGGCTGCAGGAAACATCGACATCGGTCGGGAGGATCCGCTGGCAATCCCAAATCCCAAATAATCCAAAATCCCAACCAATCCCAAATAATCCCAAATCCCAACCAATCCCAAATCTAAAATAATCCCAAACAATCCCAAACAATCCCATATCCCAAACCAATCCCAAATCAAATCCCAAATCAAATCCCAAACCTAAAATAATCCCAAATAATCCCAAACAATCCCAAATAAAATCCCAAATGATCCCAAATCCCAAGTAATCGCAAGCAATCCCAAATCCCAAATAATCCCAAATCAAATCCCAAATCCCAAAATAATCCAAACCAATCCCAAAAACCCCACCAAGCAATCCTGTACCCAAACAATCCCAAATAAATAATCCCAAATCATCCCAATTACAAACAATTCCAAACCCCAAACAATCCCAAACAATCCCAAATAAAATCCCAAACCGCAAACAATCCCAAATCCCAAGTAATCCAAAATCCCAAATAATCCCAAACAATCCCAAATCCCAAATCCCAACCAATCCCAAATAAACCCAACCAATCCCAAATCTAAAATAATCCCAAACAATCCCAAACAATCCCAAATAAAATCCCAAACAATCCCAAACAATCCTATATCAAATCCCAAATCCCAACCAATCCCAAACCCCAAAGTATGCTAAATAACCCCAAATAAAATCCCAAACAATCCCAGAATTCCCGAAAAATCCCATAATCTCACGGCTGCAGGAAACATCGACGTCGGTCGGCAGGATCCGCTGGCAATCCCGATAAACCAGCCTGGCCTGGAAATTCCCACTTTTCCCGGGAATTCTGTACTGGAAACTCAGCAGGTTGTGGAGGGAATTCCGCTGGGGAATCCCCTGGATGCAGTCGGGGAAAAATTCCTGGAATGTGGGGGAAATTTGGGATGAATCTGTTCTTGGGTTTTGGGATTTTTTGGGGATTTTTTTGGGATTTTTGGGGGATTTTTGGCGATTTTTTTTTTTTTTTTCCCCAGATTTTTGAGATTATTTTGGGATTTTTTGAGATTTTTTCCCAATTTTTTTTGGGAAATCTGGGATGAATCTGTTCCTGGTTTTTGGGGATTTTTCGGGATTTTTTCCCAATTTTTGGGGTATTTTGTGATTTTTCATGATTTTTGTGATTTTTTCCCGATTATTTTAGATTTTTTTAGTTTTTTTAAAAAATTTTTCCAGATTTTTTATTTTTGGGGGATTTTTTTTTTTTCATGATTTTTTGGGATTTTTTTTTTCATGATTTTTAGGATTTTTTTGGGGGGGGATTTTTCCCAATTTTTCCCATTTTTCCCAATTTTTTGGATTTTTTTATTTTTGGGGGATTTTTTCCCGGGTTTTTGATTTTTTGGGGATTTTTGGGGATATTTTTGGGATTTGTTGGGATTTTTTTCACAATTTTTGGGGATTTTTTCCCGATTTTTTGGGATTTTTTCCCCAATTTTTGGCATGTTTTTCCTGATTTTTTCCCAATTTTGGGGGGATTTTTTCCCGATTTTTTGGGACTTTTTCCCGGATTTTTGAGGAAATCTGGGATGAATCCATTCCCGATTTTTGGGGAGTTTTTCCCGATTTTTTGGGATTTTTTTTCCCAATTTTTTGGCTTTTTTTTGGGATTCCCAATTCCCATCAATTCCCATCAAGAATTCCCATTAATTCCATCAATTCCCATCAAGAATTCGCAACAATTCAATCAATTCCCATCAAGAATTCCCATCAATTCCCACCAAATCCCATCCATTCCCATCAAGAATTCCCACTAATTCCCATCAAGAATTCCCAAGATCAATTCCCATCAAGAATTCCCATCAATTCCACCAATTCCCATCAAGAATTCCCACCAAATCCCAATCAATTCCCATTGAGAATTCCCATCAAATCCCATCAATTCCCATTCATTCCCAGCAATATTCCCATCAATTAATTCCCATCAACTCCCAAGAATTCTAATCCATTCCCAATCAATTCCCATCAATAATTCCCAATCAATTCCCATTAATTCCCATCCATTCCCATCAAGAATTCCCATTAATTCCATCAATTCCCATCAAGAATTCGCAACAATTCAATCAATTCCCATCAAGAATTCCCATCAATTCCCACCAAATCCCATCCATTCCCATCAAGAATTCCCACCAATTCCCATCAAGAATTCCAATCAAGAATTCCCAAGATCAATTCCCATCAAGAATTCCCATCAATTCCACCAATTCCCATCAAGAATTCCCATCAAATCCCATAAATTCCCATCCATTCCCATCAAGAATTCCCATTAATTCCATCAATTCCCATCAAGAATTCGCAACAATTCAATCAGTTCCCATCAAGAATTCCCACCAATTCCCATCATCAATTCCCATCAATTCCCAAGAATTCCCAATCAATTCCCATCAAGAATTCCCATCAATTCCCACCAAATCCCATCCATTCCCATCAAGAATTCCCGCTAATTCCCATCAAGAATTCCCATCAAGAATTCCCACCAAATCCCAGCAATTCTCATCCAGAATTCCCATCAAGAATTCCCAAGATCAATTCCCATCAAGAATTCCCATCAATTCCACCAATTCCCATCAAGAATTCCCATCAATTCCACCAATTCCCATCAAGAATTCCCACCAAATCCCAATCAATTCCCATTGAGAATTCCCATCAATTTCCATCAATTCTCGTCCATTCCCATTCATTCCCAGCAATATTCCTATCAATTAATTCCCATCAACTCCCAAGAATTCCCATCCATTCCCATCAATTCCCAATCAATTCCCATCAATTCACATTCAATTCCCATCAAGAATTCCCATCAAGAATTCCCATCAATTCCCAAGATCAATTCCCATTAATTCCCATCAATTCCAATCAATTCCCATCAAGAATTCCCATGAATTCCCAATCAATTCCCATCAAGAATTCCCATTATCAATTCCCATAAAGAATTCCCATCAATTCCATCGATTTCCATAAAGAATTCCCATTAATTCAATCAATTCCCAACAAGAATTCCCATCAATTCCCACCAATTCCCATCCATTCCCATCAAATCCCATCCAATCCCACCAAGAATTCCCATCAATTCCCAGCAATTCCCAGCAATAATTCCCACCAATTCCCACCCAGAATTCCCAAAATTCCCACCAGGACTCTGTCCAGCTGCTCCCTCCTGCCCACGCAGGCGTTGAGCTCCCGGCACAGGGATCCCAGCAATCCCCACAGATCCCCGGAGAGCAGCAATTCCCGGGAATTCCCACCAATCCCAGCCATTCCCACCCAATCCCAGCCATTCCCACCCAATCCCAGCCATTCCCATCAAGAATTCAAATCAATTCCCATAAAATCCCAGCCATTCCCAAGATCCATTCCCATCAAGAATTCCCATCCATTCCCATCGATTCTCATAAAGAATTCCCATCAATTCCCATCAATTAATTCCCATCAATTCCCAATCAATTCCCATCAATTCCCATGATCAATTCCCATTAATTCCCACCAATTCCCACCAATTCCCATCAATTCCCAATCAATTCCCACCAATTCCCGTCTATTCCCATCAAGAATTCCCAGTAATTCCTATTGATTCCCATCAATTCCTATCAAGAATTCCCATCAATTGAATTCCATCTATTAAATTCCCATCAAGAATTCCCACCAAATCCCATCCATTCCCATCAAGAACTCCCATTGATTCCCATCAATTCCCAATTCCCAATCAATTCCCATCAAGAATTCCCAGCAATTCCCATCCATTCCCAAGATCAATTCCCATCAAATCCCATCAAGAATTCCCATCAATTCCCACCATTTCCCATAAATTCCCACCAAGAATTCCCATCCATTCCCATCAAGAATTCCCATTATCAGTTCCCATCAAGAATTCCCACCAAATCCCATCAATTCCCATCAACAATTCCCATCAATTCCCACCATCAATTCCCACCAAGAATTCCCACCAAATCCCATAAATTCCCACCCAGAATTCCCATCAAGAATTCCCATCAATTTCCCATCAATTCCCATCAAGAATTCCCACCAAATCCCATCAAGTCCCAACATCAAATCCAAGCAATTCTTAGCAATTCCCACCAAGAATTCCCATCAATTCCCAAGATAATTCCCATCATTTCCCACCCAGAATTCCCAGAATCCCCACCAGCACTCTGTCCAGCTGCTCCCTCCTGCCCACGCAGGCGTTGAGCTCCCGGCACAGGGATCCCAGCAATCCCCGCAGATCCCCGGAGAGCAGCAATTCCCGGGAATTCCCATAAATCCCAGCCATTCCCACCAATCCCAGCCATTCCCACCCAATCCCAGCCATTCCCATCAAGAATTCCCATCAAATCCATCAGTTCCCAGCAATTCCAATCAGTTCCCACCAATCCCAACATCAATCCCCATCAAGAATTCCCATCAATTCCCATTCATTCCCAGCAATATTCCCATCAATAATTCCCATCAACTCCCAATAATTCCCATCCATTCCCATCAATTCCCATGATCAATTCCCATTAATTGCCACCAATTCCCATCAAGAATTCCCATCAAATCCCATAAATTCCCATCCATTCCCATCAGTTCCCATCAAGAATTCCCATCAATTCCATCAATTCCCAAGATCAACTCCCATCAATTCCCACCAAATCCCAGCAATTCCCATCAAGAATTCCCATCAATTCAATCAATTCCCAACAATTCCCATCGACAATTCCAATTCCCATCAATTCCCACCAATTCCCATCCATTCCCATCAAGAACTCCCAAGATCAATTCCCACCATCAATTCCCATCAACAATTCCCATCAATCCTACCAAATCCCATCGATTCCCAGCAAATCCCATCGATTCCCATCATCAATTCCCATCAACTCCCATCAACTCCCATCAATTCCCTCCATTTCCCACCAAGAATTCCCACTAATTCCCATAAATTCCCAAGATAATTCCCAAAATCAGGAATCCCCACCAGGACTCTGTCCAGCTGCTCCCTCCTGCCCACGCAGGCGTTGAGCTCCCGGCACAGGGATCCCAGCAATCCCCGCAGATCCCCGGAGAGCAGCAATTCCCGGGAATTCCCATAAATCCCAGCCATTCCCACCAATCCCAGCCATTCCCATCAATTCCTATCAATTCCCAGCCATTCCCATCAATTCCCATCAAGAATTCCCACCAATTCCCATCAAATCCCATCAACAATTCCCATCAATTCAATCGATTCCCATCAATAACTCCCATCATCATTTCCCACTAATTCCCATCAATTCCCAAGATCAATTCCCACCAAATCCCATCGATTCCCATCAAGAATTCCCATTAATTCCCAGCAAATCCCATCAAGAATTCCCATTAATTCCCAGCAAATCCCATCAAGAATTCCCATTAATTCCCATCAATTCCCATCAAGAATTCCCATTATCAATTCCCATCAAGAATTCCTATCCATTCCCATCAAGAATTCCCATCAATTCAATCAATTCCCAAAAAGAATTCCCATCAATTCCCATCCATTCCCAACAAGAATTCCCATCAAGAATTCCCACCAAATCCCACCAATTCCCAACCTCAATTCCCATCATTAATTCCCATCAAGAATTCCCACCAATTCCATCAATTCCCATCAATTCCCATCATCCATTCCCACCAATTCCCATCAATTCCCACCAAGAATTCCCATCAAATCCCATCATTTCCCATCAATTCCCACCAATTCCCACCCAGAATTCCCAAAATTCCCACCAGGACTCTGTCCAGCTGCTCCCTCCTGCCCACGCAGGCGTTGAGCTCCCGGCACAAGGATCCCAGCAATCCCCGCAGATCCCCGGAGAGCAGCAATTCCCGGGAATTCCCACCCAATCCCAGCAAATCCCATCAAGAATTCAAATCAATTCCCATAAAATCCCAGCAATTCCCAAGATCCATTCCCATCAAGAATTCCCATCCATTCCCATCGATTCTCATAAAGAATTCCCATCAATTCCCATCAATTAATTCCCACCAATTCCCAATCAATTCCCATCAATTCCCATCAAGAATTCCCATCAAGAATTCCCATCAATTCCCAATCAATTCCCACCAATTCCCATCTATTCCCATCAAGAATTCCCAGTAATTCCTATTGATTCCCATCAATTTCCATCAAGAATTCCCATCAATACCCATCAATTCCCATCAAGAATTCCCATTATCATTTCCCACCAAATCCCATCGATTCCCATCAAGAATTCCCATCCATTCCCATCAAGAATTCCCATCCATTCCTATCCATTCCCATCAAGAATTCCCAAGATCAATTCCCATCAACAATTCCCATCAATTCTCACCAAATTCCATCCATTCCCATCAAGAATTTCCATCCATTCCCATCAATTCCCATCAAATCCCATCAATTCCCACCCAGAATTCCCATCAATTCCCATCCATTCCCACCAAATCCCACCAAGAATTCCCATCCAATCCCAACAATTCCCAGCAACAATTCCCACCAAATCCCACCAAGAATTCCCAGAATTCCCAAAATCAGGAATTCCCACCAGGACTCTGTCCAGCTGCTCCCTCCTGCCCACGCAGGCGTTGAGCTCCCGGCTCAGGGATCCCAGCAATCCCCGCAGATCCCCGGCGGGTAAGAATTCCCGGGAAAAGCTCTCCAGCGGGATGAAGGGCGGGACGGAGTGGCGGGAAACGCGGAATTCCGGCGTCGGCCGCAGCTCCAGCCGGAAGGAATCCAGCAGGGAATTCTCGAAGGAGGTGAGGATGGAGAAGCAGACGGAGCGCTTGGAGAGCTTCGCGCTCAGCCCTGGGTGAAGGGAAATTTTGGGGATTTTTAGGAATTTTTGGGGAATTTTTTGAGATTTTTGGGGATTTTTTTAGGATTTTTGGGGATTTTTTTGGGAATTTTAAGGATTTTTTGGGATTTTTTGGGGATGTTTTTGGGATTTTTTTTGGGAATTTTTGGGGATTTTTTGGAATTTTTTGGGATTTTTTTGGAATTTTTAGGAATTTTGGGGGAATTTTTTTTTTTGGGGGAATTTTATAGGAATTTTCAGGAATTTTTTAATTTTTGGGACATTTTCTGGAATTTTCCAGGATTTTTTTGGGGAATTTTCTGGGAATTTTTTCAGGAATTTTCTGGGAATTTTTGGGGAATTTTCTGGGAAATTTTCAGGAATTTTCCAGGATTTAAAAAAAATTGTCTGGGAATTATTTCAGGAATTTTCTGGGAAGTTTTTGGAATTTTTTGGATTTTTTAATTTTTGGGAATTTTTGGGGGATTTTTTGGGATTTTTGGGGCATTTTTTGGGATTTTTTGGGGATTTTTGGGGATTTTTTGGGGATTTTTTGGGGATTTTTTAGGGAATTTTTTTGGGATTTTTGGGGATTTTTTGGGGATTTTTTGGGGAATTTTGGGGATTTTTTGGGGATTTTTGGGGAATTTTTGGGGAAATTTTGGGGATTTTTTTGAATTTTAGTTTTTTAAATTTTTTTTTTTTTTGATTTTGGGGATTTTTGTGGATTTTTTGAATTGGGGATTTTTTGGGGGATTTTTAGGATTTTTGGGGAATTTTTTTGAATTTTCTGGAAATTTCCCGAGAATTTTCTGGTAATTTTTAAAAATTTTCTGTAAATTTTTTGGGAATTTCCCAGGAATTGTCTGGGCACTTTCTGGGAATTTTTTGGGAATTTTTGGGGGGGATTTCCAGGAATTTTTCAGGAATTTTCTGGGATTTTTTTGGCATTTTCTGGGATTTTTTTTTTAATTTTTGGGGATTTTTAGGGAATTTTTAGGATTTTTGGGGAATTTTTTGGCAATTTTCTGGGTAATTTTCACGAATTTTTCTTGGAATTTTTAAAAACTTTCTGGGAATTTTTTTTGGAATTTCCAGGGATTTTTGAGGAATTGCTGAGGAATTTTTGGGGAATTTTTTTAATTTTCAGGAATTTTCAGGAATTTTTTAGGAATTTTTTTTAGAAATTTTTAGGAATTTTTTTGGATATTCTAGGAATTTTTTGGGAATTTTCCAGATTAAAAAAATTTTCCAGGAATTTTCTGGGAATTTCTTTTAATTTTCTGGGAATTTTCCAGGAATTTTTGGAATCTTTCGTAAATTTTCTGAAAATTTTCTCTGAATTTTTTTTTTTAATTTTCTGGGAATTTTCCAAGAATTTTCCACTATATATTCTGGGAATTGATTGGAATTTTTTGGGAATTTTCTGGGAACTTTCTGACAATTTTCCAGGAATTTTCCAGGAATTTGCTGGGAATTTTCTGGGAATTCTCTGGGAATGATCCCAAGGAGTGGGGGAGACAGGGGAGGGGGAAGAATTCCAGGAGTTTGGGGGAATTCGAGGGAAACTCCAGAATTCCCAAGGAAAACTCTCTAATTCCCAAAAAAATCTCTCGAATTCCCAAGGAAAACTTCCTAATTCCCACAGAAAACTTCCTAATTCCCAAGGAAAACTCTCTAATTCCAAAGAAAACTCCCTAATTCCCAAGAAAACTCCCTAATTCCCCAAAAAAACTCTCTAATTCCCAAGGAAAATCTCTCTAATTCCCAAAGAAAACTCTCTTAATTCCCAAAATGCTCTAATTTCCAAAAAAATCTCTCTCATTCCCATGGGAAACTCTCTAATTCCAAGAAAAACTCCAATTCCAAGAAAAACTCTCTAGTTCCCAGAAAAAACTCTCTAATTCCCAAGAAAAACTCTCTAATTCCAAGAAAATCTCTCGAATTCCCAAGGAAATCTCTCGAATTCCAAAAAATCTCTCTAATTCCCAAGGAAAATCTCTCTACTTCCCAAAGAAAACTCTCTTAATTCCCAAAATGCTCTAATTCCCAAAAAAACTCTCTAATTCCCAAAAAAATCTCTCTCATTCCCAAGAAAAACTGTTGAATTCCCAAGGAAAATTCTCTAATTCCCGAGAAAAGCTTTCTAATTCCCAAAAAAATCTCTCAAATTCCCCAAAATTCTCTCAAATTCCCAAAAAAAATCTCTAATTCCCAAAAAAATCTCTTGAATTCCCAAAAAAACTCTCTAATTCCAAAAAAATCTCACTAATTCCAAAAAATCTCTCTAATTCCCAAGGAAATCTCTCTAATTCTAATTAAAAAAAAATCTCTCTAAACCCCAAAACTCTCTAATTCCCAAAAATCTCTCTAATTCCCCAAAAAATCTCTCTCATTCCTAAGGAAAACTCTGTAATTCCCAAAAAAATCTCTCTAATTCCAAGGAAAACTCTCTAATTTTCAAGGAAAACTTCCTAATTCCCAAGAAAAATTCTCTAATTCCCAAGGAAAATCTCTAATTCCAAAGAAAACTCTCTAATTCCCAAGGAAAACAAACAGTTTAATTCCAAAAAAATCTCTCAAATTCCCAAAAGTCTCTCTAATTCTCAAGGAAAACTCTGTAATTCCCAAAAAAATCTCTCGAATTCCCAAGGAAAACTGTTGAATTCCCAAGGAAAATTCTCTAATTCCCAAGAAAAACTTTCTAATTCCCAAAAAATCTCTCAAATTCCCAAAAAAATCTCTAATTCCCAATGGAAATTCTCTAATTCCCAAGGAAACTCACTAATTCCCAAGAAAAACTTTCTAATTCCCAAAAAAATCTCTCAAATTCCCAAAAATCTCTCTAATTCTCAAGGAAAACTCTCTAATTCCCAAAAAAATCTCTTGAATTCCCAAAAAAATCTCTTGAATTCCCAAAAATCTCTCTAATTCTCAAGGAAAACTCTGTAATTCCCAAAAAATTCTCTCGAATTCCCAAAAAAATCTCTCTAATTCCCAAAAATTCTCTCTAATTCCCAAAGAAAATCTCTCTGATTCCCAAAGAAAACTCTCTTAATTCCCAAAACTCTCTAATTCCCAAAAAAATCTCTCGAATTCCCAAAAATTCTCTCAAATTCCCAATAAAAACTCTAATTTCCAAGAAAAACTCTCTAATTCCCAGAAAAAACTCTCTAATTCCCAAGAAAAACTCTCTAATTCCAAGAAAATCTCTCAAATTCCCAAAAAAATCTCTCGAATTCCCAAGAAAAACTCTTTAATTCCCAAAAAAATCTCTGAAATTCCCAAAAAAATTCTCTAATTCCCAATGGACATTCTCTAATTCCCAAGAAAATCTCTCAAAATTCCCAAGCAGGAAATTCCCACTTTTCCCTCAATTCCCAAAATTTCCAACACTGAGGAATTTGGAATTTTTCTCCCAAAATTCCAGGAATTTGGAGGTTTTTTCCCCAAAATTCCAGGAATTTGGAGGTTTTTTCTCCCAAAATTCTGGGAATTTGGAGTTTTTTTCCCAAAATTCTGAGAATTTGGAGTTTTTTTCCCCAAAATTCCAGGAATTTGGAGGTTTTTTCCCCAAAATTCTGGGAATTTGGAGTTTTTTCCCCAAAATTCCAGGAATTTGGAATTATTTCCCCAAAATTCTGGAAATTTGGAATTATTTCCCCAAAATTCAAGGAATTTGGAGTTTTTTCCCCAAAATTCTGGAAATTTGGAGTCTTTTTTCCCCAAAAATTCTGGGAATTTGGAGTCTTTTTCCCCAAAATCCTGAGAATTTGGAAGTTTTTTTCCCAAAATTCCAGGAATTTGGAGTTTTTTTCCCAAAAATTCTGGGAATTTGGAGGTTTTTTTCGCAAAATTCTGGGAATTTGGAGTTTTTTTTCCAAAATTCTGAAAATTTGGAATTATTTCTACAAAATTCTGGGAATTTGGAGATTTTTTCCCCAAAATTCTGGGAATTTGGAGGTTTTTTCCCCCAAAATCCTGGGAATTTGGAGGTTTTCCCCCAAAATTCCAGGAATTTGGATTTTTTTCCCCTAAAATTTTGGGAATTTAGAGGTTTTTTTCCCAAAATTCTGGAAATTTGGAGGGTTTTTTCTCCCAAAATTCTGGGAATTTGGAATTTTTTCCCCAAAATTCTGGGAATTTGGAATTCTTCCCCAAAAATTCTGGGAATTTGGAGATTTTTTTCCCCCAAAATTCTGGGAATTTGGAATTCTTTTCCCAAAATTCCTGGAATTTAGAGATTCTTTTCCCAAAATTCCAGGAATTTGGAGGTTTTTTCCCAAAATCCTGGGAATTTGGAGGTTTTTTTCCCAAAATTCTGAAAATTTGGAATTATTTCCCCAAAATTCCAGGAATTTGGAGTTTTTCTCCCAAAATTCCAGGAATTTCTCACCTGTGAGCTGGAAAAGCTGGAGGAGATCCTGGAGATTCCTGATTTTCCATTCCAGCACTTCCCGAGGGTCAGAAATTCCCAAATCCGACAAAATTCCCACTTTGCCAGATTTCTGCAAAAGCTGGGAGAGGAAAAAGGAGCTTTTGGGAATTATTTGGGATTTTTTTTTAATTTTTGGGGATTTTTTTTGGAATTATTTGGGATTTTTTTGGGGGAATATTTTGGGATTATTGGGGAATTATTTGGGATTTTTTTGGGAATTATTTGGGATTTTTGGGGATTTTTTGGAAATTTTTTTTTAATTTTTGGGGATTTTTTTTGGAAATTATTTGGGAATTATTTAGGATTTTTTTGGAATTATTTGGGTTTTTTTGGGAATTAGTTGGGATTTTTTTGGGAATTATTTGGGATTTTTTTGGGAATTATTTGGGATTTTTTTTCAGAATTGGGATTTTTTTTGGGAATTATTTGGGAATTTTTTGGGGAATTTTTTTGGATTTATTTGGGATTTAATTGGGAATTATCTGTGATGATTTTTGGGAATTCTTTGAGATTTTTTTGGGAATTATTTGGGATTTTTTTTGGGAATTATTGGGGATTTTTTGGGAATTATTTGGGATTTTTTTGGGAATTTTTTTGGATTTTTTAAGGAATTATTTGGGATTTTTTTGGGAATTATTTGGGATTTTTTGGGGATTATTTGGGATTTTTTGGGGATTATTTGGGATTTTTTTGGGAATTATTTGGGATTTTTTGGGAATTATTTTGGATGTTTTTGGGAATTATTTGGGATTTTTTGGGATGATTTTTTTAGGAATTTGAGATGATTTTTTGGGAATTACTTGGGATTTTTTTTTTTAATTATTTGGGATTTTTTGGGATTTATTTGGGAATTATTTGGGATTTTTTTTAGATTTTTTGGGGGATTTTTTTAGGAATTATTTGAGGTTTTTTGGGAAATTAGTTCAGATTTTTCGGGGATTTTTTTGGGAAATATTTAGGATTTTTTGGGAATTATTTGGGATTTTTTTCTGATTTTTTGGGGAATTATTTGGGATTTTTTTGGGATGGTTTTTTTAGGAATTTGGGATGAATTTGGGATGATTTTTTTGGGAATTATTTGGGATTTTTGGGATGATTTTTTCAGGAATTCAGGGTGATTATTTGGGATTTTTTGGGAAATTTTTTGGGAATTATTTGGGATTTTTTGGGGATTCTTTTTGGAATTTTTTTTTATTTTTATTTAGGAATTTGGGATGATTTTTTGGGATTTTTTTGGAAATAATTTTGAATTTTTTTTGGAATTTTTTGGGATTTTTTTTTAGAAATTCCAGATGATTCCTCTGGCAATTTCCCACAATTTCTCACCCAAAAATTCCCAAAAAAATTGGGGAATTTTCCCACCTCTGCTTTCTCCACTTTCTCCCGGAGTTGATCCCTCTGGAGCTGCAATTCCCGATTTTTATTTCTCAGGAAAATGGATTTCTCTTCCCTCTTTTCCAGCTTTTCCTTCTCCACAGCTTTGGTTGGGAATTATTTGGGATTTTTTGGGGATTCTTTTTGGAATTTTTTTTTATTTTTATTTAGGAATTTGGGATGATTTTTTGGGATTTTTTTGGAAATAATTTTGAATTTTTTTTGGAATTTTTTGGGATTTTTTTTTAGAAATTCCAGATGATTCCTCTGGCAATTTCCCACAATTTCTCACCCAAAAATTCCCAAAAAAATTGGGGAATTTTCCCACCTCTGCTTTCTCCACTTTCTCCCGGAGTTGATCCCTCTGGAGCCGCAATTCCCGATTTTTATTTCTCAGGAAAATGGATTTCTCTTCCCTCTTTTCCAGCTTTTCCTTCTCCACAGCTTTGGTTGGGAATTATTTGGGATTTTCTTCGGGAATTATTTGGGATTTTTGGGGAATTATTTGGGATTTTTTGGGAATTATTTGGGATTTTTTTTTGGAATTATTTGGGATATTTTTGGGGAATTATTTGGGATTTTTTTTCAGAATTGGGATTTTTTGGGATTATTTGGGAATTTTTTGGGAATTTTTGGATTTATTTGGGATTTTTGGGATTTTGGGAATTATCTGTGATGATTTTGGGAATTCTTTGGGATTTTGGGGAATTTGGGATTTTTGAAAATTTTTGGGATGATTTTTGGAATTATTTAGGATTTTTGGGAATTTTGGGAATTTTGGGAATTATTTGGGATTTTAATGAATTATTTGGTTTTTTGGGAATTATTTGGGATTTTTAGGATATTTGGGTTTTCTTTTGGAATTATTTGGGATTTTTTAGTTTTGGGATTTTTATGGGAATTTTTGAGATTTTTTGGGGGATTTTTTTAGGAATTTGGGATGACTTTTGGATTTTGGGGAATTTTTTGGATTTTTTTGGGATTATTTAAGTTTTTAGGAATTATTTGGGATTTTGGGATGATTTTTCAGGAACAGGGGATGAATTTTGGAATTATTTGGGATTTTTTGCAGAATTATTTGGGATTTTTTTGGGAATTATTTAGGATATTTTTGGGAATTATTTGGGATTTTTTTAGGAATTTGGGATGATTTTTTTTAATTTATTTAGGACTTTTTGGGAATTTTTTTTTAGTTATTTGTGATTTTTTGGGGATTTTTTTGGTATTTTTTGAGATTTTTTTTTTATTTTTTTTGGATTTTTATTTAGGAATTTGGGATGATTTTTGGGGATTTTTTGGGGGAATTTTTTGGGGATGATTTTTTCAGAAATTCAGGATGATTATTTGGGATTTTTTTGGGAATTATTTGGGATTTTTTCAGGGGAATTATTTGGGATTTTTTTGGAAATTATTTCGGATTTTTTGGGGAATTATTTGGGATTTTTTGGGGATTTTTTTGGAAATAATGTTGAATTTTTTGGGCGAATTTTTTGGGATTTTTTTTAGAAATTCCAGATGATTCCTCTGGCAATTTCCCACAATTTCTCCACCAAAAATTCCCAAAAAAATCAGGAATTTTCCCACCTCTGCTTTCTCCACTTTCTCCCGGAGTTGATCCCTCTGGAGCCGCAATTCCCCAATTTTATTTCTCAGGAAAATGGATTTCTCTTCCCTCTTTTCCAGCTTTTCCTTCTCCACAGCTTTGGGTGGGAATTATTTGGGATTTTTTTGGGAATTATTTGGGATTTTTTTGGGAATTCTTTGGGATTTTTTTTTTATTTTTTGGGATGATTGTTTTAGGAATTTGGGATGATTTTTGGGAATTATTTGAGATTTTTTTGGGAATTATTTGGGAATTTTTTTGGGAATTATTTGGGATTTTTTGGGAATTATTTGGGATTTTTTGGGATTTATTAGGGAATTTTTTTTAATTTTTTTGGGACGATTTTTAGGAATTTGGGATTTTTTTGGGAATTATTTGGGATTTTTATGGGAATTTTTTGAGATTTTTTGGGGGATGTTTTTTTAGGAGTTTGGAATGATTTTTTGGGATTTTTGGGGGGAATTTTTTGGGATTTTTTTGGGAATTATTTAGGATTTTTTTAGGAATTATTTGGGATTTTTTTGGGATGATTTTTTTCAGGAACAGGGGATGAATTTTGGGGAATTATTTGGGATTTTTGGGGGAATTATTTGGGATTTTTTTGGGGAATTAGTTCGGATTTTTTAAGGAATTATTTGGGATTTTTTTGGGAATTTTTTTGGATTTTTTTAGGAATTATTTGGGATTTTTTTGGGATGATTTTTTGGGAATTATTTGGGATTTTTTTGGGGAATTAGTTCGGATTTTTTGGGGAATTTTTTATTTTTTGGGAATTATTTGGGATTTTTGGGGATTTTTTTTTAAATTATTTGGGGAATTCTTTGGGATTTTTTTGGGAATTCTTTGGGATTTTTTTGGGATTTATTTGGCATTTTTTGGAATTTTTTTGGGAATTCTTTGGGATGTTTTGGGAATTATTTTGGATTTTTTTTGGATTTTTTTGGGGGGAATTCTTTGGGATTTTTTGGGCGAATTTTTTGGGATTTTTTTTAGAAATTCTGGATGATTCCTCTGGCAATTTCCCACAATTTCTCCACCAAAAATTCCCAAAAAAATCAGGAATTTTCCCACCTCTGCTTTCTCCACTTTCTCCCGGAGTTGATCCCTCTGGAGCTGCAATTCCTGAATTTTATTTCTCAGGAAAATGGATTTCTCTTCCCTCTTTTCCTGCTTTTCCTTCTAAACAGCTTTGGGTGGGAATTATTTGGGATTTTTTTGGGAATTATTGGGGATTTTTTTAGGAATTATTTGGGATTTTTTTGGGATTATTTGGGATTTTGGGATTATTTGGGATTTTTAAGGAATTATTTGGGATTTTTTGGATTATTTGGGATTTTGGGTGAATTTTTTGGGATTTTTAATTATTTGGGATTTTTGGGGTTAGTTCGGATTTTTTGGGGAATTTTTTCTTTTTTGGGAATTAGTTGGAATTTGCGATTTTTTTTTTTTAATTATTTGGGGTTTTTTTGGGAATTATTTGGGATTTTTTGGGAATTATTTGGGATTTTTTTTGGAATTATTTGGGATTTTTTTGGGAATTATTTGAGGGGATTTTTTGGGAATTATTTGAAAATTCTTTGGGATTTTTTTGGGGGGAATTCTTTGGGATTTTTTTGGGGAATTATTTGGGATTTTTTGGGGATTTTTTTGGAAATAATTTTGAATTTTTTGGGCGAATTTTTTGGGATTTTTTTTAGAAATTTTGGATGATTCCTCTGGGAATTTCCCACAATTTCTCCACCAAAAATTCCCAAAAAATTGGGGAATTTTCCCACCTCTGCTTTCTCCACTTTCTCCCGGAGTTGATCCCTCTGGAGCCGCAATTCCTGAATTTTATTTCTCAGGAAAATGGATTTCTCTTCCCTCTTTTCCTGCTTTTCCTTCTCCACAGCTTTTTTGGGAATTATTTGGGATTTTCTTTGGGAATTATTTGGGATTTTTTGGGAATTATTTGGGTATTATTTGAGATTTTTTGGGATTTTTTTGGGATTTTTTGGGGAATTTTTTTGGATTTTTTAAAAATTATTTGGAATGATGTTTTGGGAATTATTTGAGATTTTTTTTTAATTATTTGGGATTTCTTGGGATTTTTTAAGGAATTTTTGGGATGTTTTGGGGGATTATTTGGGATTTTTTTTGGGATGATTTTTTGGGGAATTCAGGGCGATTATTTGGGGTTTTTTTGGGAATTATTTGGGATTTTTTGGGGGAATTTTTTGGAATTTATTTGGGAATCATTTAGGATTATTTGGGAATTATTTGGGATTTTTTTGGAAATAATTTTGAATTTTTTGGGCGAATTTTTTGGGATTTTTTTTAGGAATTCTGGATGATTCCTCTGGGAATTTCACACAATTCCTCCACCAAAAAATTCCCAAAAAATTGGGGAATTTTTCCTACCTCTGCTTTTTCCAGTTTTTCTCTGAGTTGATCCCTCTGGAGCCGCAATTCCCCAATTTTATTTCTCAGGAAAATGGATTTCTCTTCCCTCTTTTCCTGCTTTTCCTTCTCCACAGCTTTGGGTGGGAATTATTGGGGATTTTTTTGGGAATTATTGGGGATTTTTTGAGGCAATTTTTTTGAATTTATTTGGGAATTATTTTGGATTTTTTATGAATTATTTGGGATTTTTTTGGGAATTTTTTGGGATATTTTTGGGAATTATTTGAGATATTTTTGGGAATTATTTGGGATATTTTTGGGAATTATTTCGGATTTCTTTGGGAATTATTTGGGATATTTTTGGGAATTTTTTGGGATTTTTTTGGGATGATTTTTTGGGAATTATTTGGGATTTTTGGGGAATTATTTGGGATTTTTTACTAATTATTTGGGATTTTTTTGGGAATTATTTAGGATTTTTTTGGAATTATTTGGGATTTTTGGGGAATTATTTGGGAATCATTTGGGTTTTTTTGGGGGAATTATTTGGGATTTTTTGGGAATTATTTGGGATTTTTTGGGAATTATTTGGGATTTTTTTTGGGAATTATTTGGGATTTTTTGGGAATTATTTGGGATTTTTTTGGGGAATTATTTGGGATTTTTTGGGAATTATTTGGGATTTTTTGGGGAATTATTTGGGAATTATTTGGGATTTTTTGGGGATTTTTTTTTTTAGTAATTTGGGATTTTTTTTGGGGAATTATTTGGGATTTTTTGGGGATTCTTTTGGGAATTATTTGGGATTTTATGGGGATTTTTTTGGGACTTATTTGGGATTTTTTGAGATTTTTTTTTGGATTTTTTTTTAATTTTTATTTAGGAATTTGGGATGATTTTTGGGGATTTTTTGGGGGAATTTTTTGGGGATGATTTTTTCAGAAATTCAGGATGATTATTTGGGATTTTTTTGGGAATTATTTGGCATTTTTTCAGGGGAATTATTTGGGATTTTTTGGGATTTCTTTGGAAATAATTTGGAATTTTTGGGGGATTTTTTTGGGGAATTTTTTGGGATTTTTTTTAGAAATTCCAGATGATTCCTCTGGCAATTTCAGACAATTCCTCCACCAAAAAATTCCCAAAAAAATCAGGAATTTTCCCACCTCTGCTTTCTCCACTTTCTCCCGGAGTTGATCCCTCTGGAGCCGCAATTCCTGAATTTTATTTCTCAGGAAAATGGATTTCTCTTCCCTCTTTTCCTGCTTTTCCTTCTCCACAGCTTTGGGTGGGAATTATTTGGGATTTTTTTGGGAATTATTTGGGATTTTTTTGGGAATTCTTTGGGATTTTTTTTTTATTTTTTGGGATGATTGTTTTAGGAATTTGGGATGATTTTTGGGAATTATTTGAGATTTTTTTGGGAATTATTTGGGAATTTTTTTGGGAATTATTTGGGATTTTTTGGGAATTATTTGGGATTTTTTGGGATTTATTAGGGAATTTTTTTTAATTTTTTTGGGACGATTTTTAGGAATTTGGGATTTTTTTGGGAATTATTTGGGATTTTTATGGGAATTTTTTGAGATTTTTTGGGGGATGTTTTTTTAGGAGTTTGGAATGATTTTTTGGGATTTTTGGGGGGAATTTTTTGGGATTTTTTTGGGAATTATTTAGGATTTTTTTAGGAATTATTTGGGATTTTTTTGGGATGATTTTTTTCAGGAACAGGGGATGAATTTTGGGGAATTATTTGGGATTTTTGGGGGAATTATTTGGGATTTTTTTGGGGAATTAGTTCGGATTTTTTAAGGAATTATTTGGGATTTTTTTGGGAATTTTTTTGGATTTTTTTAGGAATTATTTGGGATTTTTTTGGGATGATTTTTTGGGAATTATTTGGGATTTTTTGGGGAATTAGTTCGGATTTTTTGGGGAATTTTTTCTTTTTTGGGAATTATTTGGGATTTTTGGGGATTTTTTTTTTAATTATTTGGGGAATTATTTTGGATTTTTTTGGGAATTCTTTGGGATTGTTTTGGGATTTATTTGGGATTTTTTGGAATTTTTTTGGGAATTCTTTGGGATGTTTTGGGAATTATTTTGGAATTTTTTTGGATTTTTTTTGGGAATTCTTTGGGATTTTTTGGGCGAATTTTTTGGGATTTTTTGGGCGAATTTTTTGGGATTTTTTTTTTTTAGAAATTCTGTATGATTCCTGTGGGAATTTCAGACAATTCCTCACCTAAAAATTCCCAAAAAAATCAGGAATTTTCCCACCTCTGCTTTCTCCACTTTCTCCCGGAGTTGATCCCTCTGGAGCCGCAATTCCCCAATTTTATTTGTCAGGAAAATGGATTTCTCTTCCCTCTTTTCCTGCTTTTCCTTCTCCACAGCTTTTTTGGGAATTATTTGGGATTTTTTTGGGGATTATTGGGGATTTTTTTAGGAATTATTTGGGATTTTTTTTGGGAATTATTTGGGATTTTTGGGGAATTATTTGGGATTTTTTTGGGGATTTTTTTGGGATTTTTTTGGGAATTATTTGGGATTTTTTTGGGAATTATTTGGGATATTTTTGGGAATTATTTGGGATTTTTTTGGGAATTATTTGGGATTTTTTTGAGAATTATTTGGGATTTTTTTGGGAATTATTTGGGATTTTTTTGGGAATGATTTGGGATTTTTTTGGGAATTATTTGGGATTTTTTTGGGAATTATTTGGGATTTTTATGGGAATTATTTGGGATTTTTTGGGAATTATTTGGGATTTATTTGGGATTTTTTGGGAATTATCTGTGATGATTTTTGGGAATTCTTTGGGATTTTTTTGGGAATTATTTGGGATTTTTTGGGTGAATTTTTTGGGATGTTTTTAGGATTTATTTGGGATTTTTTGGGAATTAGTTCGGATTTTTTGGGGAATTTTTTCTTTTTTGGGAATTAGTTAGAATTTGGGATTTTTTTGGAATTATTTGGGGAATTATTTGGGATTTTTTTTGGGAATTATTTGGGAATTTTTGGGAATTATTTAGGATATTTTTGGGAATTATTTGGGAATTATTTGGGATTTTTTTTGGATTTTTATTTAGGAATTTGGGATGATTTTTGGGAATTTTTTGGGTGAATTTTTTGGGATTTTTTTTAGAAATTCCAGATGATTCCTCTGGCAATTTCACACAATTCCTCCACCCAAAAATTCCCAAAAAATTGGGGAATTTTCCCACCTCTGCTTTCTCCACTTTCTCCCGGAGTTGATCCCTCTGGAGCCGCAATTCCCGATTTTTATTTCTCAGGAAAATGGATTTCTCTTCCCTCTTTTCCAGCTTTTCCTTCTCCACAGCTTTGGTTGGGAATTATTTGGGATTTTCTTCGGGAATTATTTGGAAATTATTTGGGATTTTTTTGGGAATTATTTGGGATTTTTTTGGGATTTATTTGGAAATTATTTGAGAATTATTTGGGATTTTTTATTAATTATTTGGGATTTTTTTGGGAATTATTTGGGATTTTTTTGGGAATTATTTGGGATTTTTTAAAAATTATTTGGGATTTTTTTTGGAATTATTTGGATTTTTTTAGGAATTATTTGGGATTTTTTGGGATGATTTTTTGGGAATTATTTGGGATTTTTGGGGGATTTTTTTTGGAATTATTTGGGGAATTATTTGGGATTTTTTTGGGAATGATTTGGGATTTTTTCAGGGGAATTATTTGGGATTTTTTGGAAATTATTTGGGATTTTTTTGGGGGGAATTCTTTGGGATTTTTTTGGAAATAATTTGGAATTTTTGGGGGAATTTTTTGGGATTTTTTTTAGAAATTCAGGACGATTCCTGTGGGAATTTCAGACAATTTCTCCATCAAAAAATTCCCAAAAAATTGGGGAATTTTTCCTACCTCTGCTTTCTCCACTTTCTCCCGGAGTTGATCCCTCTGGAGCCGCAATTCCCCAATTTTATTTCTCAGGAAAATGGATTTCTCTTCCCTCTTTTCCTGCTTTTCCTTCTCCACAGCTTCCCGGTGGGATTGGAATTCCAGCAACTCCAGGTGATCCAGAACTCCTGGAAAAGCGGGAAAAACTCGGAATTCCGGAGGGAATCCCAAAAAAATGGGAAAAATGTTAAAAAATTCCACTTGGAAGGTTTTTTTCGAAGGGTAGAGGGAGGGGAAGTGAGCAGGGAGGAGGATTTTTGGGAATTTTTGGGAATTCTTTTGGGGAAATTTTGGGAATTTTTGGGAATTCTTTTGGGAATTTTTTTGGGAATTTTTGGGAATTTTTTTAGGGTTATTTTAGGAATTTTAGGGAATTTTTGGAAATTATTTTATGGAATTTTAGGGTTTTTTTAGGGACTTTTATGGAATTTTTGGGAATCATTTTAGGGAATTTTAGGGAATTTTTAGGGAAATTTTGGGAATTATTTTTGGGAATTTTGGGGAATTTTTTAAGGGAATTTTAGGTCATTTTGGGGAATTTTTTGGGGGAATTTTTTGGAATTATTTTAGGGAATTTTAGTGAATTATTTGATGGAAATTTTGGGAATTTTTGGGAATTATTTTTTGGGAATATTTGGGATTTTTTAGGGAAATTTTGGGATTATCAGGGAATAATTTTTAGGATTTTTTTAGGGAATTTTTGGGGGGAATTTTTGGGAATTATTTTTGGGATTTTTTAAAGGGAATTTTTGGGAATTATTTATGGGAATTTTGGGGAACATTTTTAGGGAAATTTTGGGAATTTTAGGGAATTTTTTTGAATTTTAGGGCATTTTGGGGAATTTTTTGGGGGAAATTTTAGGGAATGTTGGGGAATTTTTTGGAAATTTTAGGGAATTTTTGGGAATTTTTTGGGGGAAATTTTGGGAATTTTAGGGAATTTTTTAGGGAATTTTTGGGATTTTTTAAAGGAAATTTTGGGAATATTGGGAATAATTTTTAGGATTTTTTAGGGAAATTTTGGGGATTTGAGGGGATTTTTTTTAATTTTAGGGACATTTGGGGGATTTTAGGGAATTTTAGGGAATTTTAAAAGGAATTTTAGGGAATTATTTTTGGGAATTTTTTGGAATTTTTGGGAATTTTTTTAGAAAAATTTTGGGATTTTTTTTAGGAAAATTTTGGGATTTTTTTTTAGGGATATTTTTGGGAATTATTTTAGGGAGTTTTAGGGAATTAGTTTTGGGAATTTTTTTGAATTTTAGGGAATTTTAAGGAATTTTTGGGAATTATTTTTGGGAAATTTTGGTAATTTTTTAAGGGAATTTTTTTTAATTTTAGGGAATTTTTTTAGGGAATTTTAGGGTATTTTTGGGAATTTTTTAGGGAATTGTTTGGAATTTTGGGGAATTTTTTGGGGAATTTTTGGGAGTTCTTTTGGGGGATTTTTGGAAATTATTTTGGGGGATTTTTGGGAATTTTTCAGGGATTTTTTAAAATTTTAGGATTTTTTTTTAGGGAATTATTTTTGGGAATTTTTAAAGGGAATCTTTAAGGGAATTTTTTAGGGATTTTTTTAAATTTTAAAGAATTTTTAGAATTATTTTTGGGAATTTTTGGGAATTTTTTTATTTTTGAGAATTTTAGGGAAATTTTGGGAATTTTTTTAAAATTTTTTTGAATTTTAGGGATTTTTTTTTGGGAATTATTTTTGGGAATTTTAAGGAATTCTTGGGAATTTTTGGGGGGAATATTTGATAATTATTTTTGGGAATTTTTTAGGGAATTTTTTAGGGATTTTTCCAAGAACTCACCCTGTGGAAAATCCCTTTTTCCATCCTCATCCCCCTTCCTTTGCTGCTGGGGAAATTCCAGGTTTTTTTCCTCAGGATTCATCCCTTTGGGAATCTTCCAGGAATTGGGAAAATCCCAAAAATCCGAGGCTGGGGAGAGATGGGAGAAATTCCTAATTATTATTTTTTTTCCTGGAAATTAATTGGAGTTTTCCTGAGGAAAATGTGGGAATGGGAAGGATTTTTGGGATTGATGGTGGGATGAGAATTCCAGAGGGAAGGGAGAATTCCAGAGGGAAAAGAATTCCAAGGGAAAGGCAGAATTCCAGAGGGGAAAGGAAAGGGAGAATTCCAGAGAGGGAAAATCCCAAGGGAAAGGGAAGGGAGAATTCCAAGAAAAAGGGAAAATTCCAGAGGGAAAGGGAAGGGAGAATTCCAAGAAAAAGGGAAAATTCCAGAGGGAAAGGGAAGGGAGAATTCCAAGAAAAAGGGAGAATTCCAGAGGGAAAGGATAGAAAAAAATCCAAGGGGAAGGGACAATTCCAGAGAGAATTCCAGGGAGGATTCCAAAGAGAGGACAGGGAGAATTCCAGAGGGAAGGGGAAGGGAGAATTCCAAGGAGAGGAGAGAGAGAATTCCAAAGGAAAGGGAGAATTCCAGAGGGAAGGAACAGAGGAAATCCCAAAGGGAAAGGGAAGGGAGAATTCCAGAGGGAAAGGGAGAATTCCAAGGGAAAAGAATTCCAAGGGAAAGGGAGAATTCCAGAGGGAAAGGAAAGGGAGAATTCCAAGGAGAGGAGAGGGAGAATTCCAAAGGAAAGGGAGAATTCCAGAGGGAAGGAACAGAGGAAATCCCAAAGAGAAAGGACAGGGAAGGTCTGAGGGTGACAGGGATGATCCCAAGGGGGTGACAGGAAGAATTCCAGATGGAAAGGACAGGGAGAATTCCAGAGGGAAAGGACAGGGAGAATTCCAGAGGGAAGGGACAGGGAGGATCCTGAGGGGTGACAGGGATGATCCTGGGAGGTGACAGAGAAGATCCCAGTGGGAAGGGACAGGGAAGGTCTGAGGGTGACAGGGATGATCCTGAGGGGTGACAGGGATGATCCCAGTGGGAAAGGACAGGGAAAACCCAGGGGTGACAGAGATGATTCCAAGGGGAAGGGACAGGGAGGATCCTGAGGGGTGACAGGGAAGGTCTGAGGGGTGACAGGGATGATATTACTGGGAAGGGACAGGGAGGATCCCAAAGTGGTGACAGGAAGAATTCCAGACAGAAAGGACAGGGAGAATTCCAGAGGGAAGGGACAGGGATGATCCTGAGGGGGTGACAGAGATGATCCCAAATAGGTGACAGGGAGAATTCCAAGGGAGGGACAGGGAGGATCCCAAAGGAAAGGGACAGGGAAGGTCTGAGGGTGACAGAGATGATCCTGAGGGGTGACAGGGAGAGTTCCAGAGGGAAGGGACAGGGATGATCCAGGGGTGACAGGGAGGATCCCAGTTGGAATGGACAGGGAGGGTGACAGGGATGATCCTGAGGGGTGACAGGGAGAATTCCAGAGGGAAGGGACAGGGACGATCCTGAGGGGTGACAGGGATGATCCTGGGAGGTGACAGAGAAGATCCCAGTGGGAAGGGACAGGGAAGGTCTGAGGGTGACAGGGATGATCCTGAGGGGTGACAGGGATGATCCCAGTGGGAAAGGACAGGGAAAACCCAGGGGTGACAGAGATGATTCCAAGGGGAAGGGACAGGGAGGATCCTGAGGGGTGACAGGGAAGGTCTGAGGGGTGACAGGGATGATATTACTGGGAAGGGACAGGGAGGATCCCAAGGGGGTGACAGGAAGAATTCCAGACAGAAAGGACAGGGACAATTCCAGAGGGAAGGGACAGGGATGATCCTGTGGGGGTGACAGGGAGGATCCAAGGGTGACAGGGAGTATCAGAGGGTGACAGGGATGATCCCAAGGAAGGGACAGGGAGTCTCAGAGGGTGACAGGGATGATCCCAAGGTGGTGACAGTGAAGGTCTGAGGGTGACAGGGATGATCCCGAGGGGTGACAGAGATGATCCCAAACAGGTGACAGGGAGAATCCCAAGGGAGGGATAGGGAGGATCCCAAAGGAAAGGGACAGGGAAGGTCTGAGGGTGACAGAGAGGATCCTGAGGGGTGACAGGGAGAGTTCCAGAGGGAAGGGACAGGTAAGGTCTGAGGGTGACAGAGAGGATCCTGAGGGGACAGGGATGATCCCAAGGAGGTGACAGGGAGGATCCCAAGGAAAGGAGAGGGAGAATTCCAAGGGGAAGGGACAGCAAGGGTCAGGGAGTGACAGGAAAGGTCTGAGGGTGACAGAGAGGATCCTGAGGGGTGACAGGGAGAATTCCAGAGGGAAGGGACAGGGAGGATCCCAAGGGGGTGACAGGGAAGGTCTGAGGGGTGACAGGGATGATTCCACTGGAAAGGGACAGGGAGGATCCCAAGGTGGTGACGGAGAATTCCCGAGGGACGATCCGGTGGTGACAGCGATGACCCTGAGGGCTCTGCGCCTCTTCCCCCCTCACCCTCCGAGGTCAGCCAGTGCCGCCGCTCCCAGAGGTCCCTGCAGGGCTCTATGAGCCCCAGCGGGAGGTTGAGACACCTCGGAACCCCAAAAATCCCCCCAAAAAACCCCAAAAAAACCCCAAAAACTCCCCGAGCCCCTCACACCCACCTCAAATCGCGCGCCTCACCGCCGCCGGAGTGACGTCACCACGCCGCCTTACGTTCCGTACAGCAAGATGGCGGCGCCCTGTGGGTTCCCGCCAACTCCTCGCTCTCATCACCCCCCACATTCCGTACACCAAGATGGCGGCGCCCTGTAGGTTCTCGCCACCTCCGTGCTCCCATCACCCCTCGCGCTGCCGTACGGCAGCATGGCGGCCCCGGGAGCGGCGGCGCTGGTGCAGTACGTGGTGCTCCGCGGGGACCTGGCCAGGCCGCCGCTGTCGTGGCCGCTCGGCGCGGTGGTGGCTCAGGGTTGCCACGCCGCGCTGGCCGCGGTTCACGCGTACCGGGAGCATCCGGATACCGCAGCGTACCTGGAGCAGGGCGGCGCCATGAGGACGGTGGTGCTGGAGGTGAGCGCCGCGGGGCATGGTGGGAAGGGGGAGCTGAGGGGAGAGCGGCGCCATGTTGGGGGGGAGGTGGGGAGTGAGGGGGATTGGGATTGGTGAGGGAAATTGGGGGGAAATTGGGATTTGTGAGGGGAAACTGGGGTTTTTGAGGGGAAAATTGGGATTTGTGAGGGAAAATTGAGATTTGTGGGGAAATTGGGGTTTGTGGGGAAATTGGGGTTTGTGAGGGGAAATTGGGATTTGTGGGGAAATTGGGGTTTGTGGGAAAATTTGGGATTTGTGGGAAAATCGTGAGGGAAATTGGGATTTGTGGGAAAATTGGGGTTTGTGAGGAAATTGTGAGGGGAAATTGGGGTTTGTGGAGATATCAGGTAGGAAAATCAGGATTTGTGGGGAAATTTGGGATTTCTGGAGATATTGTGAGGGGAAATTGGGATTTGTGGGGAAATTGTGAGGAAAAATTTGAATTTGTGGGGAAATTAGGATTTGTGAGGGGAAATTGGGATTTTTGGGAAAATATTTGGGATTTGTGAGGGGAAATTGGGGTTTAAGAGGCGAAATTGGGATTTGTGAGGGGAAATTGGGATTTGTGGGAAAAATCGGGAGGGGAAATTGGGATTTGTGAGGGAAAATTGGGGTTTGTGAGGGAAATTGGGGTTTGTAGGGAAATTGTGAGGAGAAATTGAGATTTGTGGAGATACCAGGTAGGAAAATCAGGATTTGTGGGGAAATTTGGGATTTTTGGGGATATTGTGAGGGGAAATTGGGATTTGTGGGGAAATTGGGATTTGTGAGGGAAATCTTTGGGATTTGTGAGGGGAAATTGGGATTTGTGAGGGGAAATTGGAGTTTGTGGGAAAAATCGGGAGGGGAAAAATGGGATTTGTGGGAAATTGGGATTTGGGGGAAAATTGGGATTTGCAGGAAAATCAGGATTTATGGGAACATCAGGCAGCAAAATCGCTGGAAGTGTAATCTCAACTCAGATTCAGAAATAATCCCCTCACAGAAAAAAAATTCCCAATTTTCCCTCAGGCTCCGGATGAAAATTCCCTGAAATCCTTGGAGGAAATCCTGCAGGAAAACAACGTCGACCATCAGCTCTGGACGGAAAATCCCGAGGGAATTCCCACCTGCCTGGCTCTCCGCCCTTATCCCAAAAATCAGGTGCAGCAATTCCTCCGGAAATTCCAGCTGCTCAAGTGACCCAATCCAGGTTTTTCTGAGGAAATTTGGGAATTTTCCGGCGCCAAAAGGGGTTTGAATCATGATTTTCGAGGGTTTTCCGTCGGAATTCCGCGATTTCCCTGCAATACTCCTATTTTTTTTTGCTATTTTTTTCTCATTTTCCACTCAAAATTCCCCAAAATAATAAAAATTAGTATGCAAATTCCAGATTTTCCCAGTTTTCCTCATTTTCCACTCAAAATTCCCCCAAAATTCCCTCAAAATAATAAAACTTTGGATTTCAAATCCCGATTTTCCCATTTTTTGCCATTTTACCTCATTTTCCACTCAAAATTCCCCCCAAATTCCCCCAAAATAATAAACATTAGGATGCAAATTCCAGATTTTCCCATTTCCCCCCATTTTTTCTCATTTTCCACCCAAAATTCCCGATTTTCCCTTCTTTTTGGCCATTTTTCCTCATTTTCCACTCAAAATCCCCCAAAAAACAATAAAACTTTGGATTTCAATTCCTGATTTTCCCTTTTTTCCCCTCATTTTCCACTCAAAATTCCCCCAAAATTCCCATTTTTTCCCCATTTTTCCCATTTTCCCTTGTTTTTCAGTCAAAATTCCCCAAAAACAATAAAACTTTGGATTTCAATTCCCAATTTTCCCATTTTTTCCTATTTTTTTCATTTTCCACCCAAAATTCCCCCAAAACTTTGGATTTTCCTATTTTTTTGCCATTTTTCCTCATTTTCCGTTCAACCCAACACCAAAATCCATATTTTTTCCAGGAATTTTGGGTGAAAATTCCCAAAATCCACCTTAAAATTCCAACTGGGAATAAAATCCGGAAGAGAAAAATTTGAATTTATTTACAGTGAAGAAAAACACCAAAAAACCCCAAATAAAACAAAAAAACCCGCAAAAACCAACAACAAAAAAATCCAAAAAAACCCCCAAAAAATCCCCAAAACAAAAAATCCCAAAAAACAAAACAACCCAACCCCCCAAAAAACCCCAAAACCAAAAAACCCCAAATAAATTCCCAAAACCCAAAACACAAAGAAATCCCAAAAAATTCCCCAAAACCAAACAAAAAAAAAAACCTCCCCAAAAAACTACCAAAAACCCAAAAAAATTCCCCAAAAAACCCCCAAAAAACAAACAAACAAAAAAATCCCCCAAAAAACCCCAAAACAAAAAAAAATCCCCCAAAACCACAAAAAACCCCCAAAAACTCCCAGGAACTCCCCAAAAAAACACCCAAAAAAATCCCCAAAAAACCCCAAAAACAAAAAAAATCCCAAAAACAAAAAAACCCCCAAAAAATTCCCCAAAAAAACAAACAAAAAAATCCACAAAAATTTCCCAAAAAATAAAACCCAAAACAAAAAAATCCCCAAAAAACCCCCAAAAAACAAACAAAAGTCCCAAAAAAACTCCCAAAAAACAAAAGAAAACCCAAAGAAATTCCCAAAAAATCCCCAAAAAACCCCCCCAAAAAAAATCCCCCAAACCAAAAAACACCCCAAAAACCACCAAAAAACACCCCAAAAAATCCCAAAAAAAGCCCCAAAAACCAAAAAAATCCCAAAAAAAACCCAAAATCCCCAAAAAACACCCAAAAAACCCAAGAAAATACCCAAAACCCCCAATAAACAGCAAAAAAATTCCAAAACGCCAAAAACCCCCTAAAAAATCCCAAAAAACTCCCAAAAAACAACAAAAAAATCCCCCAACCCACCAAAAAACCCCAAATAAAACCAAAAAACCACCCAAAAAAACCCAAACAAAACTCCAAAAACAACCAAAAAAATCCCAACAAAACCCAGAAAATCCCCAAAAAACCACAAAAAAAATCCCAAAAAAACCCCAACAAACACCAAAAAAATCCCAACAAAACCTCAAAAAAAACCCCAAAAAACCACCAAAAAACCCCCAAAAAATCCCAAAACCTCCCAAAAACACCCCCAAAAAATCCCAAATAAAACCAAAAAACCACCCAAAAACCCCAAAAAAACCCCCAAAAAAACCCCAAAAATTCAAAAAACTCCCCAAAACAACCCCAAAAAACCCCCCAAAAAAATCAAAAAAATCCCAACAGAACCCAAAAAATCCCCAAAAATCCCCCAAAAACAACAAAAAATTCCCAACAAAATAAAAAAAAACCCAAAAAAACCCCCAAAAAACCACCAACAAAATCCCAACAAAACCCCAAAAAAACAAAAAAAAACCCCCCAAAAATCCCCAAAACCTCAAAAAAATCACAAACAAAACCCAAAAAACCCCAAAAACACTCCCAGAAAATCCCAAAAACTCCCAAAAACAACCCCAAAAAAACCCAAATAAAACCAAAAAACCACCCAAAAAACCCCAAACAAAAACAAAAAAACCCACAAAAAACAAAAAACCCCCAAAAACCACAAAAACCCCCCCAAAATCCCCAAAACTCCCAAAAACAACCCCAAAAAACCCAAATAAAACAAAAAAACCGCCAAAAAACCCAAAAAAATCCCAAACAAAAACCGGAAGAAAAACCCCAAAAAACAACCAAAAAAATCTCAACAAAACTCCCAAAAAACACCGAAAAAAACCCCCCAAAAAATCCCCAAAACAACCCCAAAAAAAACGCCAATTAAAACCAAAAAACCACCCAAAAAACCCCAAAAAAACCCAAATAAAACCCAAAAATCCCCCAAAAAACCCAAATAAAACCCAAAAATCCCCCAAAAAACCCCAAAAAACCCAAAGAAAACCAAAAAACCACCCAAGAAACCCCAAAAAATCCCAAACAAAACCCAAAAATCCCCCAAAAAACAACCTAAAGTCCCAACAAAACCCAAAAAAACCCCCAAAATACCCCAAAAAACCCAAATAAAACCCAATTAAAACCCAAAAATCCACCAAAAAACCCCAAAAATCCCCCAAAAAATAAAAAAACGCTTTTTCCCGACAGAGAATTCCATTATTATTCTTTATTATTATTATTAATTAATTATTATTAATTATTATTATTTCTTTAAATAGTCCAAGCTACTCCAGCTGTTAAACACAATCCAAGCGGGAAAAACGAAATATTTTTATTTTTTTCCTTTTTTTTTCTCTTTTTTTCCGTTTTTTCTCATTTTTTCCTTGGAAAAAAACCCAAAAAAATTTTATCTACAAGATTTCCCCTCCCCCACCACCCCCAAAATTCCCCAAAAATTCCCTAAAAATTATTGCGGATTTTCCCGGTTTTTTTTTATTATTATTATTATTATTTTTAATATAATTTTTGGGGGTTTTTTTTCCCCTTTTTTCTTTCACTATACATTGAATTTTTTCCCCCAAAAAATCCCTCAGAATTCCAGAGGGAAAAAGGGAAAAAAATGGAAAAAAAATACAATTTTTTTTTTGTCTTTTCATCCCGTTTTGGTTTAATTTTTTTAAATTTTTTTTTAAGATTTTTTTCGTCGTTTTTTTCTTGGAAAAAAAAAAGCCAAAAAACCCCAAAAAACGACAAATTCCGCGATTTTTTTGTTGGATTTTTTTTGTTTTCCATCGTAGAAAAAGCTGATTGTACGCACGAGCTGAAGGGAGGGAGGGGAAAAAATGGGGAAAAAATGGGAAAATTTGGGAAAAAAGGGGAAAATTTGGGAAGAAAAGGAGAAAAATTTGGGAAAATTTGGGAAAAATTGGGGAAAAAAGGGAGAAAAAATGGGGAAAAACTGGGGAAAAGTGGGAAAATTGGGGAAAAAATGGGGAAAACTTGGGAAAAAATGGGGAAAAAATTAGGGGAAAATGGGGAAAAATTTGGAGAAAAATGGGGAAAAATTGGGGGAAAATTGGGGAAAAATTGGGGAAAAAAGGGGGAAAAATTTGGAAAAAAGGTGGAAATTTGGGGAAAAATTGGGGAAAAAAGGGATAAAAATGGGGGAAAATTGGGGGAAAATGGGGGAAAATGGGGAAATTTGGGAAAAAAAGTGGAAATTTGGGGAAAAAGGGGGAAAATGGGGAATTTTTCAGCGCGGATTTTTTAAAAAAAGTGGGATTTCCCGCGGAATTCCAGCGGATTTTCCCGGATTTTCCCGTTTTCTGTGCTCTGAGTCAGATCCAGCTGAGACTGAGCTACTTCCTCTTCCTTTTCCTCCTCTTTTCCGGTGGTTTTTTCCGGGAATTCTTGGGAGTTGGGGTGGGAAATTGGGATTGGGGGGAGAGGGAAGGGGGAAAGGGGGGAAAAGGAGGAAAAAGAGGAAAAGAGGAAAAGAAGGAAAATGGGGGAAAAAGAAGAAAAGAAGGAAAAAAGGGAAAAAAAATGAAAAGGAGGAAAAAGGAAAAAAGGAGGAAAAACGGAAAAGGAGGAAAAAAGGGAAAAAAAAAGGAAAAAAGGAAAAGAAAAAAAGGAGGAAAAAAGGAGGAAAAAGGAGGAAAAAAGGGGGAAAAAGGAAAAGGAGGGAAATGGGGGAAAAGGAAAAAGGAAAAAGAGAAGGAAAAGGAAAAACAGAAAAGGAGGAAAAATGGAAAAGGAGGGAAATGGAGGAAAAAGGAAAAAAGGAGGAAACAAGAAGGAAAAGAAGGGAAAAAGGAGGAAAAGGAGGAAAAGGAGGAAAAAAGGAAAAGAAGGGAAAAAGGAGGAAAGGAGGAAATGCAAAAAGGAAAGGTGGAAAAGGAAAAAGGGGAAAGGGGGAAAAGAGGAGGAAAAAGAGGTGGAAAAGGAGGAAAATGGGGGAAAGGGAAAAAAAGGAAGAAAAAAGGAAAAGGAGGAAAAAGGAAAAGAGGAAAAAAGAAGGAGAAAAGGAGGAAAAGGGGGAAGAAGGAAGGAAAAGAAGGAAAAAAGGAAAAAGAGGAAAAAAGAAGGAAAAGGAGGAAAAGAAGGAAAAAAGAAGGGAAAGGAGGAAAATGGGGGGAAAAAGGAAAAAAGGAGGAAAAGGAGGAATATGGAGGAAAATGAAAAAATGAAAAGAAGGAAAAAAGGAGGAAAAAGGAGGAAAAGCAAAAAGGAAAGGTGGAAAAGGGGGAAAAGAGGAGGAAAAAGAGGTGGAAAAGGAGGAAAATGGGGGGAAAGGGGGAAAAGGAAGAAAAAAGGAGGAAAAGGAGGAAATTTAGGGAAATGGAGGAAAAAGGAAAAGGAGGAAAGAAGAAGGAAAAGGAGGAAAAAGGGAAAAGGAGGAAAATGGAGGAAAAAGGGGAAAAAAGGAGGAAAAAAGGGAAAGGAGGAAAAGCAAAAAGGAAAAAGGAGGAAAGAGGGGAAAAAAGAGGAAAAAGGGGGGAAATGGGGAAAAAAGAGCAGGAAAAAGGAAAAAAAGGGAAAAATGGAGGAAAAAGGGAAGTTGGGAAAAGGAGGAAAATGGAGGGAAATGGGGGAGAAAGAGGAAAAAGGGGAAAAGGAGGAAAATTGGGAAGAAAGAGAAGAAAAAAGGAAAAATAGAGGAAAAAAGGGAGGAAGAAAAGATGGGAGAAATGGAAGGGAAAAGGGGAAATAGTGGGGAAAAAGGAAAAATAGAGGAAAAAAGGGAAAATGGAGGGAAAAATGGAAGGAAAAATGGAAGAATAGAGGAAAAAAGGGAAAAATGGAAAAGGGAAAAATGGAAAAGGGAAAAATGGAAAAGGGAAAAATAGAAAAGGGAAAATAGAAGGAAAAAGGGGAAATGGGGAAAGGAAAAATGGAAGGAAAAATGGAAGGAAAAAAGGAAAAATAGAGGGAAAAATAGAAGGAAAAAGGGAAAAATGGAAAAATGGAAGGAAAAAGGGAAAATAGAGGGAAAAAGGAAAATAGTGGGAAAGGGAAAAATAGAGGAAAAAGGGAAAATAGAGGAAAAAAGGGAAAAATAGAGGAAAAAAGGAAAAAGGGAAAATAGAGGGAAATAGGGAAAAATAGAGGAAAAGGGGAAAATAGAAAAAGGGAAAATAGTGGGAAAAGGGAAAATAGAGGAAAAAGGGAAAAATGGAAAAGGGAAAATAGTGGGAAAAAGAGAAAAATAGAAGGAAAAAGAAAAAATAGAGGAAAAAGGGAAAATCGAGGAAAAAAGGGAAAAATACAAAAAGGGAAAATAATGGGGAAAAGGGAAAAATAGAGGAAAAAAAGGGAAAAATCGAGGAAAAAAAGGGGAAAAAATTGCACAAAAAAAAGGGAGGAAAGGGCCAAAAAAAAAGAGAAAAAAACCCAAAAAAGGGGCAAAAAATCCCAAAACCCCCCAAAAAACCCCAGAAAAACCCCAACCTGACGCAAATCCCTTTTCCCCCCAAAAAACCCCCAAAATCCCCTTTTTTATGTCCTTTTTTTGTGTTTTTTTTTGCTCCAAACATTCCGGCGGCGGCGGATATCAAAAATCCCAGAAAAATAGAAATTCCTATATAATAATTTTTTTTTCTTTCTTCTTCTCTCTTCTTTTCTCTTCTTTTCTTTTCTCTTCTCTTCTCTCTCTTGGCGTTTTTTAGTTAATTTTTATTTTTATTTTCATTTTTTTTCCTGGCGCGTTCTCGGCGGGTTTGTCTGTCTTTTCCCGAGTTTTTGAGATTTTTTTTTTGGGGAATTTTTGTGTGTTTTTTGGGAATTTGTCACTCGGTGAGGAGCTGCTGGAGGAGGCTTTTGCCCTGGCCGGGAGGAGGAGGAGGAGGAGGAGGGTTTTGGTTTTTGGGGTTGAGGTAAGGATCTCCCACCAGGTTGACGGTGCACTGGACGTCGGCGAAAACTTGGACTTGCTGCACCTGCAGGGGGGAAATGAAAGGAAAAAAAGGGGGAAAAAAAGGGGAAAAAAAGGGGGAAAAATAAAAAAAAAGGGGGAAATGAAAGGAAAAAAAAGGGAAAAAAGGGGAAAAATAAAAAAAAAAGGGGGAAAAATAAAGGGAAAAATAAAAAAGGGAAAAAGGGAAAAATAAAAAAAAAAATGGGGGAAAATAAAAGGGAAAAATAAAAAAAAGGGGAGGAAATAAAAAAATGGGGAAGAAAATGAAAAAAGGGGAGGAAAAAAGGGGAAAAGGGGAAAAATAAAAACAAAGAGGGAAAATAAAAGGGAAAAAATAAAAAAATGGGGGGGAAATTAAAAAAATGGGGAAAAAAAGGGGAAAAATAAAAGGGAAAAAATAAAAGGGGGAAAAGAAAAAAAAAGAGAAAAAAGGAAGGGAAAAAATAAAAAAAGGGGGAAATAAAAAAACGGGGAAATTAAAAAAAAAAGGAAGAAAAGGGGGAAAATAAAAATAGGGGAAGAAATGAAAGGGAAAAATCAAAAAAAAAAGGGGAGGAAATAAAAAAAAAGGAGAAAAAAAAAGAGGGGGAAATAAAAAATGGGGAAAATAAAAAAAAAGGGGAAAAAAAGGGGAAAAATAAAAAAAGAGGGGAAAAAATAAAAAAAGGGAGAAAATAAAAAGGGGGAGAAATAAAAGGGGAAAAATAAAAAAAGGGAAAAATTTAAAAAAAAAGTGGAGAGAAAATAAAAAAAGGGGAAAAATAAAAAAAAAGGAAAAATAAAAAAGGGGAGGAAATAAAAATGGGGAGGAAAAAAGGGAAAAGGGGGAAAAATAATAAAAGGGAAAAAAGGGGGAAAAATAAAAGGGAAAAAATAAAAAAGGGGGAAAATAAAAAAAAAGGGAAAAATAAAGAAAAGGAGGGGGAAAATAAAAAAATGGGGAGAAAAACAGAAGGGAAAATAACAAAAGGGAGGGGAAATAAAAAAAAAGGGGGAAATAAAAAAAAAGTGGAGGAAATTAAAAAATGGGGAAGAATAAGAAAAAGGGAAAAATCAAAAAAAAGGGGGAAAAAGGGGGGAAAATAAAAAAAAGGGAAAATAAAAAAAACGGGGAAAAACAAATGGGGAAAAGTAAAAAGAAAGGGAAAATAAAAAAAGGGGAGGAAATAAAAAAATGGGGAAAAATTTAAAAAAGGGGAAGAAAAACGGGGAAAAATTTAAAAAAGGGGAGGAAATTTTTAAAAAAGTGGGGAAAAAAGGGAGGAAATGAAAAAAATGGGGGAAAAATAGAAAGGAAAAATTTTAAAGGGGGAAAAAAAGGGGGAAAAGGGAAAAAAGGAAAAAATAAAAAAATTGGGAATAAAAGGAAAAAAATTTTAAAAAGGGAAAAAAGGAAAATAAAAAAATAAAAGGGAAAAGTAAAAAAAGGGGAGGAAAAAAGGAGAAAATAAAAAAATGGGGGAAAATAAAAATAAAGGAAAAATTAAAAAAGGAGGAAATTAAAAAATGGGGAGATAAAAAGGGGAAAATAAAAAAAGGGGGAAAAGTTTAAAAAAGGGAAAAAAGGGGAGAAAATAAAAAAAGGGAAAAATAAAAAAAAGGGGGGAAATAAAAAAATGGGGAGAAAATAAAAGAAAAGAGGGAAAAATAAAAAAGGGGGAAAATAAAATGGGGAAAATAAAAAAAGGGAGGAAATAAAAAAGAGGGAAAAATAAAAAAAAGAGGGGAAAAAGGGGGGAAAATAAAAGGGAAAAAATAAAAAATAAAAGGGGAAAAAATAAAAGGGGAAAAATAAAAGGGGGAATAAAAAAAAAAGGGGGAAAATAAAAGGAAAAAAACGGGAGGAAATAAAAGGGAAAAATAAAAAAAGGGGAAAAAAAGGGGGAAAAATAAAAACAAGGAGGGAAAAATAAAAGGGAAGAAATAAAAAAAATGGGGGGAAAAAGGGGGGAAATGAAAAAAAAACAAACAAAAAAGGGAAAAAACAAATAAAAAGAGGGAAAATAAAATGGGGAGAAAGGAAATAAAAGGGGAAAAAATAAAACAAAATGGGGAGAAAACAAAAAAAGGGAAAAAAGGGAAAAACAAAAAAAGGAAAAACAAAAAAAAGGGAAAAAACAAAAAAGGGAAAAAACGAAAAAAAGGGAAAATCAAAAGGGAATAAACAAAAAAAAGGAAAAAAACAAAAAAAAAAGGGAAAAAACAAAAAAGGGGAAAAAACAAAAAAAAGGGGAAAAACAAAAAAAAGAGGAAAAACAAAAAAAAGGGGAAAAACCAAAAAAAAGGGATAAAACAAAAAAAGGGAAAAAACAAAAAAAAGGGGAAAACCAAAAAAAGGGGAAAAACAAAAAAAAGGGGAAAACCAAAAGGGAATAAACAAAAAAAAAGGGAAAAAACAAAAAAGGGGAAAAACCAAAAAAAAAGGGATAAAACAAAAAAAAGGAGAAAAAACAAAAAAAGGGAAAAACCAAAAAAAAGGGATAAAACAAAAAAAGGAAAAAAACAAAAAAAAGGGGAAAACCAAAAAAAGGGGAAAAACAAAAAAAGGGGATAAAACAAAAAAAGGGAAAAACAAAAAAAAGGGGAAAAACCAACAAAAGGGGAGAAACAAAAAAAAGAGGAAAAACAAAAAAAGGGGAAATGGGGAAAAAACAAAAAAAGAGGGAAAAAAAGGGAAAAAAACAAAGAAAAGCGGGATTTAGCGGATTCGCGGAATTTAGCGGAATTTCCTTTTTTTTCCGTTTTTTTTTTTGTTGGGATTCTGGGAACTACGTGAAGCAGGGAAAACTCACTAGAGAACTCCTCTAGTCTGGAGCCACCCCAGAGAAGAGCTCTTCGGTCTTCTGCTCCTAGGAAAGAGAACCTGGGCAGCTCAGTCGCTCCCGGGAAAAAACCCCAAAAAAAATTCGGGAAAAAAATCGGGAATGGCGACGAGCCGGGAGCGCGGCGGCGAGAGTCCAAGATGGCGGCCGGGGGAGGAGTGGCGGGAATTCCGGGATTTGGGATTGGTGGGAATTTCGAGGTTTGGGAGATTAGGATTGGCTGGAATTCTGAGGTTTGGGAGATCAGGATTGGCCAGAATTCCAAGGTTTGGGATTGGTGGGAATTCCAGGATTTGAGGAATTAGGAGTTTTGGAATTCTGAGGTTTGAAGGATCATGATTGGTCAGAATTCCAAGGTTTGGGATTGGTTGGAATTCTGAGCTTTGGGAGATCAGGACTGGTGGGAATTCCAAATTTTGAGGAATTACGATTGGCTGGAATTCCGAGGTTTGGGAGATCAGGATTGGTTGGAATTCCAAAGTTTGGCATTGGTTGGAATTCCAGGATTTGACGAATTAGGATTGGTTGGAATTCTGAGTTTTGGAAGATTAGGATTTGCTGGAATTCCAGGATTTGGGATTGGTTGGAATTCTGAGGTTTGGGTTTGGTTGGAATTCCGAGGTTTGAGGAATTAGGAGTTTTGGAATTCCAAGGATTGGGAGATCAGGATTGGCTGGAATTCCAGGATTTGGGATTGGTTGGAATTCTGAGGTTTGGGATTGGCGGAATTCCAAGGTTTGGGATTGGTTGGAATTCTGAGGGTTGGGATTGGTTGGAATTCCAAGGTTTGAGGAATTAGGAGTTTTGGAATTCTGAGGTTTGGGAGATCAGGATTAGCTGGAATTCCAAGGTTTGGGATTGGTCAGAATTCTGAGGTTTGAGAAACTAGGATTGGCTGGAATTCTGAGGTTTGGGATTGGCTGGAATTCCGGGTTTGGGAGATCAGGATTGGTTGGAATTCTGAGGTTTGAGGGATCAGGTTTGGCTGGAATTCTGAAGTCCAGAGGATCAGGATTGGTTGGAATTCCAGGATTTGGGATTGGTTGGAATTCCAAGGTTTGAGGGATCAGGATTGGCTGGAATCACAAGGTTTGGGATTGGTTGGAATGCCGAGGTTTGGGATTGGCTGGAATTTCGAGGTTTGAGTGATGGGGATTGGCTGGAATTCTTAGGTTTGGAAGATCAGGATTGGCTGGGATTCCAAGGTTTGGTGGGAATTCCAAAGTTTGAGGAATTAGGTTTGGTTGGAATTCCGAGATTTGGGATTGGTGGGAATTCCGAGGTCTGAGGAATTAGGAGTTTTGGAATTCCAAGGTTAGGGAGATGAGGATTGGCTGGAATTCTGAGGTTTGGGATTGGCGGGAATTCTGAAGTTTGGAGAATCAGGATTGGTTGGAATTCTGAGGTTTGGAAGATCAGGATTGGTTGGAATTCCAAGGTTTGGGATTGGTGGGAATTCCAGGATTTGAGGAATTAGGAGTTTTGGAATTCTGAGGTTTGAAGGATCAGGACTGGCCAGAATTCCAAGGTTTGGGATTGGTCAGAATTCCAGGATTTGAGAGATCAGGATTGGCTGGAATTCCAGGATTTGGGATTGGTTGGAATTCCGAGGTTTGGGAGATCAGGATTGGTTGCAATTCCAAGGTTTGAGGAATTAGGAGTTTTGGAATTCCAAGGTTTGGGAGATCAGGATTGGTTGGAATTCCCAGGTTTGGGATTGGTGGGAATTCCGAGGGTTGGGATTGGTTGGAATTCTGAGATTTGGGAGATCAGGATTGGCCAGAATTCCAGGATTTGGGATTGGTGGGAATTCTGAAGTTTGGAGGATCAGGATTGGTTGGAATTCTGAGGTTTGGAAGATCAGGATTGGTTGGAATTCCAAAGTTTGGGATTGGTGGGAATTCCAGGATTTGAGGGATCGGGATTGGCTATAATTCTGAGGTTTGGAGGATCAGGATTGGTGGGAATTCCGAGTTTTGAGGGATCCAGATTGGTTGGAATTCTCAGGTTTGGGATTGGTGGGAATTCTGAAGTTTGGAGGATCAGGATTGGTTGGAATTTGAAAGTTTGAGGAATTATGATTGGTTGGAATTCCAAGGTTTGGGAGATCAGGATTGGTGGGAATTCCAAGGTTTGGGATTGGTGGGAATTCCAGGATTTGAGGAATTAGGAGTTTTGGAATTTCGAGGTTTGGGAGATCAGGATTGGTTGGAATTCCAAAGTTTGGCATTGGTAGGAATTCCAGGATTTGAGGAATTAGGTTTGGTTGGAATTCCAAGGTTTGAGGGATCAGGATTGGCTGGAATTTCGAGGTCCGAAGAATTAGGATTTTTGAGAATTCCAAGGTCTGGGATTGGTGGGAATTCCAAGGTTTGAGGAATTAGGAGTTTTGGAATTCCAAAATTTGAGAGATCAGGATTGGTCAGAATTCCAAGGTCTGGGATTGGTCAGAATTCCAGGATTTGAGGAATCCGGATTGGTCATAATAATAAGGTTTGGGAGATCAGGATTGGTGGTAATTCCAAGGTTTGGGAGATCAGGATTAGTCAGAATTCCAAGGTTTGGGAGATCAGGATTTTTGGGAATTCCAAAGTTTGGGATTGGTTGGAATTCCGAGGTTTGGAAGATCAGGATTGCTCTGAATTCCAAGGTTTGGGATTGGTCAGAATTCCAGGATTTCAGGGATCAGGATTGGTTGGAATTCCAAGGTTTGGTGGGAATTCCAAGGTTTGGAAGATCAGGATTGGTGGGAATTCCAAGGTCTGAAAAATTAGGATTTTTGGAATTCCAAAGTTTGAGAGATTAGGATTGGCTGGAATTGTAAGGTTTGGGAGATCAGGACTGGTGGGAATTCTGAGGTTTGGGATTGGTCAGAATTCCAGGATTTGAGGAATCCGGATTGGTCATAATAATAAGGTTTGGGAGATCAGGATTGGTTGGAATTCGGAGGTTTGGGATTGGTTGGAATTCCAAGGTTGGAGGATCAGGATTGGTCAGAATTCCAAGGTTTGGGAGATCAGGATTGGCTGGAATTCCAAGCTTTGGGATTGGTCAGAATTCCAGGATTTGAGAGATCAGGATTGGTCAGAATTCCGAGGTCTGGGATTGGTCAGAATTCCAAGATTTGGGATTGGTCAGAATTCCAGGCTCTGCGGGATCGGGCTGCAGTTGGATCCATCCCGGAATTCCATGGGATTTCCCTCCGGATTTCTCCCCGCGGATCGACCTTCCGCGATTTCGGCGGCGCACGGAATTGTGGGTGGTGGTGGCACTGCGGTGGCTTCGGCACGAGGGTGTCACCCAAAGGTGTCACCCAGAAATGTCACCCAGCACTGGTGGCACTGTGGTGGCTCCAAACCCAAAGATGTCACGCAAAGGTGTCACGCAAAGGTGTCACCCAAAGATGTCACCCAACACTAGTGGCACTGTGGTGGCTCTGAACCCAAAGGTGTCACCCAAAGGTGTCACCCAAAGATGTCACCCAACACTAGTGGCACTGTGGTGGCTCCAAACCCAAAGGTGTCACCCAAACATGGTGGCACTGTGGTGGCTCCAAACCCAAAGGTGTCACCCAACACTAGTGGCACTGTGGTGGCTCTGAACCCAAAGGTGTCACCCAAAGGTGTCACCCAAAGATGTCACCCAACACTAGTGGCACTGTGGTGGCTCCAAACCCAAAGGTGTCACCCAAACATGGTGGCACTGTGGTGGCTCCAAACCCAAAGGTGTCACCCAACACTGGTGGCACTGTGGTGGCTCCAAACCCAAAGGTGTCACCCAGAAATGGTGGCACTGTGGTGGCTCCAAACCCAAAGGTGTCACCCAACACTGGTGGCACTGTGGTGGCTTCAAACCCAAAGGTCTCACCTAAAGGTGTCACCCAACGCTGGTGGCACTGCGGTGGCTCTGAACCCAAAGGTGTCACCCAATGATGTCACCCAGAAATGGTGACACTGTGGTGGCTTCAAACCCAAAGATGTCACCCAAAGGTGTCAACCAACACTGGTGGCTCTGTGGTGGCTCTGAACCCAAAGGTGTCACCCAAAGGTGTCACTCAAAGGTGTCAACCAACACTGGTGGCTCTGTGGTGGCTCTGAACCCAAAGGTGTCACCCAAAGGTGTCACTCAAAGGTGTCACCCAACACTGGTGGCACTGAGGTGGTTCCAAACCCAAAGGTGTCACCCAGCACTGGTGGCACTGTGGTGGCTCTGAACCCAAAGGTGTCACTCAAAATGGTGGCACTGTGGTGGCTTCAAACCCAAAGATGTCACCCAAAGGTGTCACCTAAAAATGTCACCCAAACATGGTGGCACTGTGGTGGCTCTGAACCCAAAGGTGTCACCCAGCACTGGTGGCACTGTGGTGGCTTCGACCCCAAAAGTGTCACCCAATATTGGTGGCACCGTGGTGGCTTCGACCCTGAAAGTGTCACCCAACACTGGTGACTTCAACCCCAAGGTGTCCCCAAAACTGGTGACTTTAACGCCATAAGTTGTCACCCAATGCTGCTGGGATCATGGTGGCTTCACAAGGGGTGTCACCCAATGGGTGTCACCCAACAATGGTGGCATCGTGGTGGCTTCGACCCCTAAAGTTGTCACCCCATGGGTGTCATTTAACTTTTGGGGCACTGTGGTGGCTTTAACCCCAAGGGTGTCACCCAATGGGTGTCACCCAACATCAATGGGACCATGGTGGCTTCAACTTCATGAGGTGTCACCCACAGGGTGTCACCCAATGCCAGTGGGACAACAGTGGCTTCAACTCAAAGAGGTGTCACCCAATGTCAAAGTGACCATGGTGGCTTCAACCCAAGAGTGTCACCCAATGAGTGTCACCCAACATCAATGGGACCAACCCCAACAAGTGTCACCCAACACCAGTAGGACAATGATGGCTTCAAGCCCAAGAATGTCACCCAACGGGTGTCACCCAATGTTAGTGCAACCACGGTGGCTTCACAAAAGGTGTCACCCACAGGGTGTCCCCCAACACCAGTGGGACCATGGTGGCTTCAACTCAAAGAGGTGTCACCCAATGGGTGTCACCCAATGCCAACAGGACCAAACAAGTGTCACCCAACACCAGTAGGACAATGTGGCTTCAAGCCCAAGAGTGTCACCCAATGGGTGTCACCCAATGCTAGAGTGACCATAGTGGCTTCACAAGAGGTATCACCCAATGGGTGTCACCCAACACCAGTGGGACCATGGTGGCTTCAACTCAAAGAGATGTCACCCAATGGGTGTCACCCAACATCAATGGGACCATGGTGGCTTCAACTCAAAGACATGTCACCCAATGGGTGTCACCCAACATCAATAGGACCAAACAAGTGTCACCTAACACCAGTAGGATAATGGTGACTTCAATCACAAGAGGTGTCACCCAGTGGGTGTCACCCAATGCCAGTGGGACCATGGTGACTTCAACCCAACAGGTGTCACCCAACACCGATGTGACCATGGTGGCTTCAAACCCAAGAGGTGTCACCTATCACTGGTGGCTTCCACCCCAACCCATCCCGGAATTTCTGGAATTCCTGGAATTCCCAGAATTCTGTTGAGCTGGGAATATCCACCTTTTTTTGGGAATATTTCCCCCAGTTTTGGGTTTTTTAGGACATTTTTAGGATCAGCTTTACCTCCTTCCACCCCAACTCATCCCAGAATTCCCAGAATTCCCCCAACGGCGCCAAGCTGATCCAACCGGTAACATCCACCATTTTCTGGGAATATTTTCCCGATTTTAGGATATTTTAGGATATTTTAGGACATTTTAGGACATTTTTAGGATCAGGTATCTTTCTATCCCAACTCATCCTAGAATTGCCAGAATTCCCCCAACGGCGCCAAGCTGATCCAACCGGTAGCATCCACCATTTTCCGGGAATATTTTCCCGATTTTAGGATATTTTAGGATATTTTAGGACATTTTTAGGACATTTAGAACATTTTTAGGACATTTTTACAATCAGATATCTTTCTATCCCAACTCATCCCAGAATTCCCAGAATTCCCCCGACGGCGCCAAGCTAATCCAACCGGTAACTTCCACTATTTTCTGGGAATATTTTCCAGGAACATGTTCCTGATTTTAGGACATTTTTAGGATATTTTAGGATTTTTGGGATGGTACTGACCTGGGCGCCGTCGGGCTCAGCCTTCAGCAGTTCCCCCGAGCCCAGCTGGTTGCAGTAAAGCCCTGGAGGTCTCAGCGCCGCCTCCGGAACCTGCCGGAAAAACCGCCGGATCAGCCGGAATTCCGGGATTTTGGGAAGGGGAGGTGAATTCTGGAGAGGAGTTTTGTGGGATTTGGGGATGGGAATCCAATATGGGATCAGTTTGGGATCAGCTCCAGGTTTTTCCCATCTCCCTGGAGTTATTCCAATCCCATTCCCATTTCTGATCCCAATCCCTGTTCCTGGATTTTCTGGATTTCCTGGATAATCAGGAACTCAGTTCTCTCTGGACCTGAATTTTTTGGGATTTGGGATGGGAATCCAATGGGATCAGTTTGGGATCAACTCCAGGTTTTTCCCATCTCCCTGGAGTTATTCCCATCCCATTCCCAATCCCACTCCAAATCCTAATTTCCCTTGAATTTCTCAACTGGGAATTGGGATTTGCCAACCTTAATCCCAAATACCAAATCAATCATAATCCTAATCCCAATCCTAATCCCAATCCCAAATAATATCAAGACCTGGGAAGGAACTTCCAATCCCAAATCCTAATCCCAATTCCAATCCCAATCAAATTAAGACCTGGAGAGGAATTCTGCATTTCCATTCCCAACCCCAATCCCATTCCCATTCCCATTCTCAGTCCCATTCTCAATCCCAATCCTATTCCTATTCCCATTCCATTCCCACCCCAATCCCAATCCCATTCCATTCCCATTCCAATCCCATTCCAAATCCAATTCCCAATCCAATCCTGATCTCTATCCCATTCTCAATCCCATTCTCAATCTCAATCCCAATCTTATTCCTATTACTTTTTCAATTCCATTTCCATTCCCAATCCATTCAAATCGCATTCCATTCCCATTCCCAATCCCAACCTGATTCCCAATCCAATCCTGATCTCAATCCCATTCTCAATCCTGTTGCCATTCCTATTCCAATCCCATTCCCACCCCAATCCCAATTTTTTCTCGGGATTCACCCACCTGCTCCGAGCACATGGGGTTGACTCCGGGGATGGGAATCGGATTTATCGGGATCTGCGCCGCCATGGGGTTGATGTTCCCAATCCCATCCCATTCCCATTCCCAATCCCAATTCAAATCCCATTCCCTTTCAATTCCCAATCCCAATCCGATTCCAATCAATCCTGATTTCGATCCCATTCTCAATCCCATTCCTATTCCTATTCCTATTCCATTCCATTCCCAATCCCACTGTCAATCCTATTCGCAATCCAATCCCATTCTCAATCCCAATCCTTTTCCTATTCCTACTCCTATTCCTATTCCATTCCCACCCCAATCCCAATCCCATTTCAGTCCCATTCCATTCCCATTCCCAATCCCAATCCCACAATTCCCTCGGGATTCACCCACCTGCTCCGAGCACATGGGGTTGACTCCGGGGATGGGAATGGGGTTGATCAGGATCTGCGCCGCCATGGGGTTGATGTTCCCAATCCCATTCCCATTCCCATCCCATTCCCACTCCCACCCCAATCCCAATCCCACAATTCCCTCGGGATTCACGCACCTGCTCCGAGCACATGGGGTTGACTCCGGGGATGGGAATGGGATTCATCGGGATCTGCGCCGCCATGGGGTTGATGTTCTGCACCCCCGAGGTTCCGCCGGCCATGGACACCGTGATGCTCATGTTGTTGTACATCCCAGCCGGCGCCGCGCTGAACACGCTGGAAAACCGGGAATTCTGTTATCCCAGGGGTCGGAAATTCCCAAAATCCCGAGGGGTTGGGCGGGAGGGAGGTTGGATTGCGATCCCGGATGGGTTGGGATTGATTTATGGGATTTGATTCACATCCCGTTCCAGCCCCGACACATTCCACGATTCCACGATGATCCAAATCCATCCTGGGAATTCCCAGGGATCCAGGAATATCCGGGAATTCCAGCCCAGCCGGGAATCCCTTCCCAAATCCCAAGCAATCTCCCCTTTCCCAGGGAATTCCCTCCATTCCCAGCTCTCCCAGCCTGAGGTTGGATCCATCCTGGGAAGGAATTTCGGGATCGAGGAGCTTCCCTGGGAATCTCGGCACTCCAGCAAGGATCTCCCTGCCCTTGGCCATCAACTGGGATCTGGGAACATCCCAAAATTATTTTTCCCATTTTTTCAGGAATATCCCAAAAATATTTTCCCCATTTCTGAGAAGATCCCAAAAATTTTTTCCCATTTCCTTCCATAAACTGGAGCTTGGAACATCCCAAAAGTATTTTCTCCATTTCCAGGAATATCCCAAAAATATTTTCTCCATTTCTCAGAATATCCCAAAAATTTTTTTCCCATTTTTTCAGGAATATCCCAAAAACATTTTCTCCATTTCCGGGAATATCCCAAAAATATTTTCTCCATTACCGGGAATATTCCAACAATATTTTTCCCATTTCCAGGAACATCCCAAAAATATTTTTCCCATTTCCAAGAATATCCCCAAAATTTTTTTCCCATTTCCTTCCATAAACTGGAGCTGGGAACATCCCAAAAATATTTTCTCCATTTCCAGGAATATCCCAGAAATATTTTCTCTGTTTCCGGGAATATTCCAAAAATATTTTTCCCATTTTTCCAGGAATATCCCAAACACATTTTCTCCGTTTCTGGGAATATCCCAAAATTGTTTTTCCCATTTCCAGGAATATCCCAAAAACATTTTTCCTGTTTTTTCAGGAATATCCCAAAAATATTTTCTCAATTTCTGGAAATATCCCAAAAATATTTTTTCTCCATTTCCTTCCAGAAATTGAAGTTTTCTCCTAGGAATTTTTGGGGTAATTCCTGGAATTTTTGGGGTAATTCCCAAAATCTTTAATCCCAAAGATCTCCTCCGGCTCTTCCTGAATCCTCATCCCACCCTTTGGAATTCCGACAGGATGAGGTCACAGATGGAATTCCACATCCCATGACCTCATCCTGGCAATTCCCAGGAATTCCAATAACTATGACAAACAATTCCCAATAATTCCAATAATTCCGACGGGTAATTCCCAGTAATTCCCACAGTTCCAATGGGCAATTCCCAGAAATTCCAATGGGCAATTCCCAGTAATTCAAATAATTCCAAAAGGCAATTCCCAATAATTCCAATAATTCCAACTGGCAATTCCCAGAAATTCCAATAATTTCAACTGGCAATTCCCAGAAATTCCAATGATTCCAACTGGCAATTCCAATGGGCAATTCCCAGTAATTCCCGTAATTCCAATGGGCAATTCCCAGAAATTCCAATGATTCCCACAGGCAATTCCCAATAATTTCAATAACTCCCATCGCCAATTCCCAATAATTCCAATAATTCCAATGGACAATTCCCAATAATTCCAACAACTCTGACCAGTAATTCCAATGGGCAATTCCCAGTAATTCCCACAATTCCAACTGGCAATTCCCAGTAATCCCAATGATTCCAATGGGCAATTCCCAATAATTCCCATAATTCCAATGCAAATTCCCAGTAATTCCAGTGTGCAATTCCCAGTAATTCCAACAACTCCAACAGGCAATTCCCAATAATTGCAACAATTCCCACAGGCAACTCCCAGTAATTCCAACTGGCAATTCCCAGTAATTCCAATAATTCCCATCACCAATTCCCAATAATTCCAATGATTCCAACAGGCAATTCCCAGTAATTCCCATAATTCCGACAGGCAATTCCCAATAATTCCCATAATTCCATCTAGTAATTCCCAATAATCCAAAAAATTCCAACATGCAATTCCCAGAAATTTCCAATAATTCCAATAACTCCGACTAGCAATTCCCAGTAATTCCAACATCCAATTCCCAATAATTCCCACAATTCTGACATGCAATTCCCAGTAATTCCAATAATTTCCACAGGCAAATCCCAGTAATTCCAACAATTCCAACGTGCAATTCCCAATAATTCCCATAATTCCAACAGGCAATTCCTGATAATTCCAGTGGGCAATTCCCAGTAATTCCAACAACTCCGACTACCAATTCCCAGCAATTCCCAGTAATTCCAACAATTCCAATGGGTAATTCCCAGTAATCCCAACAGGCAATTCCCAATAATTCCAGCAACTCTGACATGCAATTCCCAGTAATTCCAATAATTCCAATGGGTAATTCCCAGTAATTCCAATGGGCAATTCCCAATAATTCCAACAACTCTGACATGCAATTCCAGTAATTCCAATAATTCCAGTGGGCAATTCCCAGTAATTCCAATGGGCAATTCCCAGTAATTCCAACTGGCAATTCCCAGTAATCCTAACAGGCAATTCCCAATAATTCCAACAACTCCGACATGCAATTCCCAGTAATTCTAATAATTCCAATGGGCAATTCCAACAATTCTAATAATTCCAATGGGCAATTCCAACAATTCCAATAATTCCAATGGGCAATTCCCAATAATTCCCATAATTCCATCTAGCAATTCCCAGTAATTCCAATTGGCAATTCCCAGCAATTCCCAGTAATTCCAACAATTCCAATGGGCAATTCCCAGAAATTCCAATAATTCCAACATGGAATTCCCAGTAATTCCAACATCCCATTCTCAATAATTCCCACAATTCTGACATGCAATTCCCAATAATTCCCAGTAATTCCCATAATTCCAATGGGCAATTCCCAGTAATTCCCATAATTCCAATGGGCAAATCCCAGGATTTCTAATGGGCAATTTCCGCTAATTCCAACGATTCCAACACACAATTCCCAATAATTCCCATAATTCCAACAGGCAATTCCTGATAATTCCAGTGGGCAATTCCCAGTAATTCCAACAACTCCGACTACCAATTCCCAGCAATTCCCAGTAATTCCAACAATTCCAACTGGCAATTCCCAATAATTCCCATGAGCAATTCCCAATAATTCCAACAACTCCGACATGCAATTCCCAGTAATTCCAGTAATTCCAATGGGTAATTCCCAGTAATTCCAATGGGCAATTCCCAGTAATTCCAACAGGCAATTCCCAATAATTACAACAACTCCGACATGCAATTCCCAGTAATTCTAATAATTCCAATGGGCAATTCCCAGTAATTCCAATAATTCCAATGGGCAATTCCCAGTAATTCCAATAATTCCAATGGGCAATTCCAATAATTCCAATGGGCAATTCCCAATAATTCCAATGATTCCAACATGCAATTCCCAGTAATTCCAATAATTCCGAAAATGGGCAATTCCCAATAATTCCCATAATTCCATCTAGCAATTCCCAGTAATTCCCAGCCATTCCGACATCCAATTCCCAATAATCCCAATAATTCCAACAATTCCGAGTGGCAATTCCCAATAATTCAACCTATTCCAATGGGCAATTCCCAATAATTCCCATGGGCAATTCCCAGCAATTCCGATTGGCAATTCCCAGCAATTCCCAGTAATTCCAACAATTCCAATGGGCAATTCCCAGTAATTCCAATAATTCCAACATGGAATTCCCAGTAATTCCAACATCCCATTCTCAATAATTCCCACAATTCTGACATGCAATTCCCAATAATTCCCAGTAATTCCAATAATTCCAATGGGCAATTCCCAGTAATTCCAATAATTCCAATGGGCAAATCCCAGGATTTCTAATGGGCAATTCCCAGTAATTCCAACGATTCAAATGTGCAATTTCCAATAATTCCCATAATTCCAACAGGCAATTCCTGATAATTCCAGTGGGCAATTCCCAGTAATTCCAACAACTCCGACTACCAATTCCCAGCAATTCCAACAATTCCAACTGGCAATTCCCAATAATTCCCATGAGCAATTCCCAATAATTCCAACAACTCCGACATGCAATTCCCAGTAATTCCAATAATTCCAATGGGTAATTCCCAGTAATTCCAATGGGCAATTCCCAATAATTCCAACAACTCCAACATGCAATTCCAGTAATTCTAATAATTCCAGTGGGCAATTCCAACAATTCCAATAATTCCAATGGGCAATTCCCAATAATTCCCATAATTCCATCTAGCAATTCCCAGTAATTCCCAGCCATTCCAACATCCAATTCCCAATAATCCCAATAATTCCAACAATGCCGAGTGGCAATTCCCAATAATTCAAACTATTCCAATGGGCAATTCCCAATAATTCCAATGGGCAATTCCCAGTAATCCCAACAGGCAATTCCCAATAATTCCAACAACTCCGACATGCAATTCCCAGTAATTCTAGTAATTCCAATGGGTAATTCCAACAATTCCAATAATTCCAATGGGCAATTCCCAATAATTCCAATGGGCAATTCCCACTAATTCCAACAATTCCAACATGCAATTCCCAGAAACTGCCAATAATTCCCAGTAACTCCAACATCCCATTCCCAACAATTCCCAGCAATTCCAACCCGCAATTCCCAACAATTCCCAACAATTCCCAGCAATTCCCAGCAATTCCCAACAATTCCCAGCAATTCCAACCCGCAATTCCCAACAATTCCCGACAATTCCCGACAATTCCCAGCAATTCCAACCCGCAATTCCCAACAATTCCCGACAATTCCCAACAATTCCCAGCAATTCCAACCCGCAATTCCTGACAATTCCCGACAATTCCCGGCAATTCCCGCGTTTCCCCTCACCCGTTATTCCCGAGGGATCCCTGCTGCTGCCAGGATTTCAGCTCCGGCGATTCCCGGTGGTATCCGGAGGCGGGAGGCGCCGGCGGCGACAGCAAAGGGCTGCCGGGGCTGAGAGCCGCCGGGGCGAAGGAGGCGTCGCTCTGCTGCGGCATTCCTGGGAAAAAACACCCGGAATTCCGGGATCGGGCCGGGAAAACCGGAATTCCCGGTTTTTCCCAGTCCATGCAGGTGTTGGGTTGGCAGGGAGGAGTTAAATCCAAGCCAAATCCGATCCCACGACGATCTAAATCCATCCTGGGAATTCCCAGGGATCCAGGAATATCCGGGAATTCCAGCCCAGCCGGGAATTCCTTCCCAAATCCCAAGCAATCTCCCCTTTCCCAGGGAATTCCCTCCATTCCCAGCTCTCCCAGCCTGAGGTTGGATCCATCCTGGGAAGGAATTTCGGGATCGAGGAGCTTCCCTGGGAATCTCGGCACTCCAGCAAGGATCTCCCTGCCCTTTGCCATCAACTGGGAGCTGGGAACATCCCAAAATTATTCTTCCCATTTTTTCAGGAAGATCCCAAAATGATTTCTCCCATTCCTGGGAATATCCCAAAATAGTATTTCCCATTTTTTGAGTAATATCCCAAAATTATTTTTCCCATTTTTTCCCATAAATTCAGAGTTAGAAACATCCCAAAAACATGTCACAAGGTGACTTGGGAATGCTGAGTGTTCCCCTGGGAATTTTTGGGATAATTCCCGGAATTTTTCTGGATAATTCCCAAGATTTTAGGGTCCAGAGTTCCCAGGACTTCATCTCACCAGTTCCCTCCCAGTGCAATCATTTCCTTCGAACTTTCCCTAGGAATTTTTGGGGTAATTCCCGGAATTTTCGTGATAATTCTCGGGATTTTTGGGATGAGAATTCCAACCCCAAATCCCTCTGGATGGATTCGGAGTGTCCTCGATCCCAGAATTCCAGAATAATTTGGGATCCATGGATTTAAATCCAACCCAAGGATGATCCAAATCCATCCTTGGCCATTCCCAGCCATCCATGGGCAACCATGGGTTTTCCAGGAATTCCATCGCATCCAGAAATTCCTCCACAAATCCAAAATCCCAACTTCCCCACCTCACCATTCCCACTTTTCCCAACCCCAACCCCAACCCCAATCCCAGAATCCCTACCTGCCCCGCCATACTGGAACATCCCCTGCTGCATCCCGGCCCCGAACTGCGCCGCCATCGCCCCGCGGTTCCCGAGATTCCCGAGGTTATTCCCGCGGCTCTCGGCGCTCCCGAATCCCGGCGCTCCAGCGTTCCCGGGGTTCGCTCCGTAGCCGGGCGGGAAGGGGAATTGCTGGGGAGGCGCCTGGGGTAACCTGGGGGCTCCCAGGGGCACCGGGATGGCCGAGGAGCCGGAGGGAGGAGGGATGGAATTCCCGAAATTCTGCTGCTGTTGTTGTTGCTGCTGCTGTTGGCGCATGAGGAGCGCGCGGTGCTGCATCAGCTGCCGCTGGCGGTGCTGCTGCGAGTAGAGCTCCCGCTGGCGCTGCGCCAGCATCTGCGCGTTCAGCGGGGGCTGCGGGGCCGGAAAAATTGCAGTTATTCCCAAAATATTCCCGAATTATCATGGGTGTCGTTCCCAACTTCCCCATTCCCATCCCGGAGTTGACGTCGGATGGTATAGTGGAGGAATGTTGGGATTGGGCGGGTTGAGAATTCGGGAATGTGGATGTGGAGCTCCCACCGTGCATTTAGGGAGGGCTGTGGGGCAGGAAAATTCCTGAATTATTCCCAAAATATTCCCAGATTATTCCCAGATTATCATGGATGTCATTCTCAAATTGTTCATTGCAATCCCAGAGTTGGAGTTGGTGAGAAATGTTGGGATTTCAGTCAGGAGGAATTTTGGGATTTCAATCTGGAGGAATTTTGGGATTTGGCTGCAGAGCTCCCGCTGCCGCTGCGCCAACATCTGCGCATTCAACGGGGGCTGTGGGGTGGGAAAAATCCCAGATTATTCCCAGAGTATTCCCAGAATATTCCCAAGTTATTCCCAAGTTATCGTGGATGTCGTTCCTGACGTGTTCATTGCAATCCTAGAGTTTGGATTGGGAGTTATGGTGGAGGAATTTTGGGATTGGGAAGAGCTGGATGTGGATGTGGAGCTCCCAATGTCTGTGAGTTCAGAGGGGCTGTGGGGCAGGAAAATTCCCAGATTATTCCCAAATTATTCCCAAATTATTTCCAAGTTATTCACAGAATATTCCCAAATTATTCCCAAATTATTGTGGGTATCATTCCTGAGTTGCTCATTGCAATCCTGGAGTTGGGGTTGCGTGGGATGGTGGAGAAATGTCGGGATTTCAATTGGGATTGACTGCGCATTCAGTGGGGGCTGGGGGGCTGGAAAATTCCTAAATTATTCCCAAAATATTCCCAGATTATCCCCAAATTATTGTGGATATCATCCCTGAGTTGTTCATTGCAATCCCGGAGTTGGGGTTGGGAGGGGAATGTTGGGATGAGGAATTTTGGGATTTCAGTCAGGAGGAATTTTGGGATGTGGCTGTGGAGCTCCCGCTGGAGAGCTACGAATTCCCTGACATTAAGGAGGAAGAGGAGCTGGAAAATTAGGGAAGAATTGCCAAAAAAATCCTGGAAAAAAAAGGGAATTTCCTCCTGAGAAACTGGAAAATTAGGGAAAAATCACCCCAAAAAAACCCGGAAAAAAAAGGGAATTTCCTGACATTAGTGAAGAAGAGGAGCTGAAAAATTATGGAAAAATCATGAAAAAAATCTGAAAAAAAAAGGGAATTTTTCCCCCAAGGAGGTGAAAAATGATGGAAATTTTCCAGAAAATTCCCTGAGAAAAGAACTGGAAAATTATGGAAAAATCAACGAAAAAAATTGAAAATTTCCTCCTGAGGAACTGGAAAATTAGGGAAAAATCACCCAAAAAATCCCAGAAAAAAAAAGGGAATTTCTTTCCATTAAGGAGAAACTGAAAAATTATGGAAAAATTTCACAAAAAAATAGGAAAAAAATGGGAATTTCTCTCCCAAGGAGGTGAAAAATGATGGAAATTTTCCAGAAAATTCCCTGAGAAAAGAGCTGGAAAATTATGGAAAAATCAACGAAAAAAAATTGGGAAAAAAATTGAAAATTTCCTCCTGAGGAACTGGAAAATTAGGGAAAAAACAGCCAAAAAACCCAGAAAAAAATGGGAATTTCCTCCCATTAGTGAGGAAGAGGAGCTGAAAAATTATGGAAAAATTTTGCAAAAAATTGGAAAAAAAAAGGGAATTTCCTCCAAAGGAGCTGAAAAATGATGGAAATTTTCCACAAAATTCCCTGAGAAAAAAGATGGAAAATTATGGAAAAATCACCCAAAAATTTGGGGAAAAAAATGGGAATTTCCTCCCATTAAGGAGAAAGAGAAGCTGAAAAATTATGGAAAAATGTCGCCAAAAAAATAGGAAAAAAAATTGGAATTTCCTCCCAAGGAGGTGAAAAATGATGGAAATTTTCCACAAAATTCCCTAAGAACTGGAAAATTATGGAAAAATCGCCAAAAAAACTGGGAAAAAAATGGGAATTTCCTCCCGAGGAACTGGAAAATTAGGGAAAAATCACCCCAAAAATCCCAGAAAAAATGGGAATTTCTTCCCATTAAGAAGGAAGAGAAGCTGAAAAATGACAGAAAAAATATCCAAAAAAATCCCAGAAAAAAATGGGAATTTCCTGACATTAAGGAGAAACAGAAGCTGAAAAATGATGGAAAAATGTTGCCAAAAAAATGGGAAAAAAATTGAAAATTTCCTCCCAAGAAACTGGAAAATTATGGAAAAAACCACCCAAAAAAACCAGAAAAAAACCAGGAATTTTTTCCCAACCTCCAGCCCACCTGCCAATCTCCATCCCGAATTTTTTCCCTGCAGAATTGGATCCCAAATTTTGGGAATTCTGACTCACCTGGGGCTGCAGCTGCTGCTGCATTGCTGCTCTCATCCCTGCCATCCCCACTGCAGATCCTGCGGCGAACTGCGACAGCAGAGCTTGGCGGTTCTGCTGCAGGAGCTGGAAATTTGGGAAGAAAAATTCCGTCAGAAATTAATTTCTGAGGTTTTCCCATTTTTTACTATTTTTTCCCCATTTTTTTCCAATTTTTTTACATTTTTTTTCTCATTTTTTCCCGATTTTTTTGGCATTTTTTCTCATTTTTCCCTATTTTTTCACCATTTTTTCCCAATTTTTCCCTATTTTTTCTCCATTTTTCCTCATTTTTTCCCCAATTTTCCCTTTTCCTCTTTTTTTCTCTTTTTTCCCAACTTTTCCCAGTTTTTCCCACATTTCCCACTGCAGATCCTGCAGCAAACTGCGACAGCAGAGCTTGGCGGTTCTGCTGCAGGAGCTGAAATTTGGGAAGAAAAATTCCGTCAGAAATCCATTTCTGAGGTTTTCCCATTTCTTACTATTTTTTCCCCATTTTTTTCCAATTTTTTTACATTTTTTTCTCATTTTTTCCCGATTTTTTTGGCATTTTTTCCCTCCATTTTTCCCTATTTTTTCACCATTTTTTCCCAATTTTTCCCTATTTTTTCTCCATTTTTCCTCATTTTTTCCCCAGTTTTTCCCCATTTTTCCTCTTTTTTTCTCTTTTTTCCCAACTTTTCCCAGTTTTTCCCACATTTCCCACTGCAGATCTGCTGCAGGAGCTGGAAATTTGGGAATGGGGAATTCCATTAAAAATTTGGTCCTGGAGTTTTCCTGAATTTTCCTATTTTTTCCCATTTTTTTTACATTTTTTTCTCATTTTTTCCCAATTTTTTTTTGCTTTTTTTTCCTCATTTTTTCTCATTTTTCCCTATTTTTTCCCTTTTTTTCCCAATTTTTCCTCATTTTTTCCCTCCATTTTTCCCAATTTTTTCCCTATTTTTCCTCATTTTTTCCCCAATTTTCCCCCATTTTTCCTCTTTTTTTCTCTTTTTTCCCAACTTTTCCCAGTTTTTCCCACATCTCCCACTGCAGATCCTGCGGCAAACTGCGACAGCAGAGCTTGGCGGTTCTGCTGCAGGAGCTGAAATTTGGGAAGAAAAATTCCGTCAGAAATCCATTTCTGAGGTTTTCCCATTTTTTACTATTTTTTCCCCATTTTTTTCCAATTTTTTTACATTTTTTTCTCATTTTTTCCCAATTTTTTTTTGCATTTTTTTCTCATTTTTTCCTATTTTTTCCTCATTTTTTTCCTCCATTTTTCCCAATTTTTTCTCCATTTTTCCTCATTTTTTTCCCCAATTTTCCCCCATTTTTCCTCTTTTTTTCTCATTTTTTCCCAATTTCCCCATTTTTCCCACATTTCCCACTGCCGATCCTGCAGCAAACTGCAACAGCAGAGCTTGGCGGTTCTGCTGCAGGAGCTGAAATTTGGGAAGAATTTTGGAAAGAATTTTGTTAAAATTATGTTCCTGGAGTTTTCCTGAATTTTTCCATTTTTTCCCCATTTTTTCCCCAATTTTTTTCCATTTTTTCCCTGTTTTTCCCCCTTTTTTTGGTGTTTTTTCTCCATTTTCGTCGCATTTTTTCACCATTTTTTCCCACATTCTTTCCCACCATTTTTTCCCAATTTATTCCCATTTCCCCCCCATTTTTTCACTATTTTCTCAATCTTTTCCCCATTTTTTCCCAATTTTTCCCCATTTTTCCCCATTTTTCCTCTTTTTTTCTCTTTTTTTCCCTTTTTTCCCCCATTTTCCCACATTTCCCACTGCAGATCCTGCGGCGAACTGCGACAGCAGAGCTTGGCGGTTCTGCTGCAGGAGCTGAAATTTGGGAATGGGGAATTCCGTTAAAAATTTGATCCTGGAGTTTTCCTGAATTTTCCTATTTTTTTACATTTTTTTTACATTTTTTTCTCATTTTTTCCCAATTTTTTTTTGCTTTTTTTTCCTCATTTTTTCTCATTTTTCCCTATTTTTTCCCTTTTTTCCCAATTTTTCCTCATTTTTTCCCTCCATTTTTCCCAATTTTTTCCCTATTTTTCCTCATTTTTTCCCCAATTTTCCCCCATTTTTCCTCTTTTTTTCTCTTTTTT